>NW_005338203.1:0-253 GCF_000412655.1 Myotis brandtii | reverse complement strand
GTGGAGAAGCCCTCAGGAGTTATCAGGGCTGGCAGCCACTGCTTGCACACGCTGATGGTGCCAAGCAATCAGGACCAGTGCTGGGTGCAGGCAGTGGATGTGAGCTGTGGCTCTGGTGCTGGCTGCAGGTGCGAGTGGTGGCTCCTGAGCCGGCAGCAGGTGCAAGCAAGGCCGTTGCCAGCAGCGGGTGTGAGAGATGGCTGCTAGCCCCGATCGCCCCTCAGGAGCAGGGAGAGATGGAGAAGCCCTGAGG
>NW_005338202.1:0-207 GCF_000412655.1 Myotis brandtii | reverse complement strand
GAGCCAGGGGCTGTCACATCCAAAACAACCAAACAGACAACTGAACAGGCCGAGCGGGGTGACAAGACCAGCAGGGGGGTTAGTGAGGGATGACCAAAGGACTGAACAGCAGGCTGCATGGGGTGACCAGGCCGGCAGGGGTGGGGAGGTAGTTGGGGACAACCAAGCCAGCAGGGGGAGCAGTTGGGGGCAACCAGGCCAACAGAT
>NW_005338201.1:0-250 GCF_000412655.1 Myotis brandtii | reverse complement strand
TCAAATGGGTGGGGCAAGGGCTGATTCTTAGCTCTCATGATAAGCATTCCAGCCTCCTAATCACTTTTGTCTACCCCCAACCAAATCCTAAACAAACACAAACAAAGCATTCAGGATATCTTTTGAACCTAAAACTAACTTTGAGATGCCCAAAGGGGATGTCTGGGAAACCACAAAGATCGGTTCTTTCACCTTTTAAAAAGAGAAGGTCTAGAACTAATCAGGTGTGTTTCATATGTTATTGCTGAGC
>NW_005338200.1:0-566 GCF_000412655.1 Myotis brandtii | reverse complement strand
GAGGAACATGGATCAGTTGCCTCCCTTATGCACCCTAGTCAGGGACTGAACCTGCAAAATGGGCATGTGCTCTGACAGAGAATTGAACTGGCAACCTTTTGGTATATGGGACAGCACTCAACCAATTAAGCCACACAAACCAGGGTAGCATTTTTGTTTTGTGATGGCAGAGGAACTTTAAAGAGTTTATACCAGCAAAATATCTAAAATGTAAAATAAATAGGATTTTGGTGACAAAATTTATCATGTAGCAGCAAACTCTAGTTATACCCTTAGAGTTCTTTTTCTTCTACAAATATTTGCTCTACTACTATCTCTAAAATGTATGCAGAACACTATGTTAAATATGTGGGTAATTAAGTGACTAAGAAGACCCAGTCCTCGCCTGGAAATAATGTAGTGATACTTAATCAATGGCTTCTGTCTCCACACTGTTACCCAAGAGCCACCTGAGTCTGAGGGGCTCTACCCTCCTTGGCTCTTGTCACGATCCAGAGAAAGAATTCAGCAGAGTAACAGAAAGCAGTGTTGAAGAAAAGCAAGTGAATTTATTAAGGAAGCAAAGC
>NW_005338199.1:0-395 GCF_000412655.1 Myotis brandtii | reverse complement strand
GGCTGCCTCCTGCACGCCCCCCTCTGGGGACCAGGCCTGCAACCCGCAACCCGGGCCTGTGGCCTTGACTGGATTTGAACCTGGGACCCTTCAGTCCGCAGGCTGACGCTCTATCCACTGAGCCACTCAGACCTATTGTAACACTTTCCTACTTTGTTTCGCTGATGCATTTGGGTAATTAGTGACCCTATCATTTCAAATTCTGTAAATGTGAGATAAATGTGAACACCCAGTATAGGAACTTCCTCCTCATTATGCTTCTATCTCACACAATTTCCTGAAGTTCAACCGGATAAACTTCAAGTATCAAGTTTCGCCCTGGCCGGTGTCGCTCAGTTGGTTGGACCCCAAAGGTCACGGGGTCGGTTGCCCGTCAGGGTACATACCTAGGTTGC
>NW_005338198.1:0-1020 GCF_000412655.1 Myotis brandtii | reverse complement strand
CCGGAGGCCTCCCCGCGGCGCAGCTCCCGGGCTCCTGGGAGGAGGCTGCCCCCGGGAGGAGGCTGCTCTGTCTGTGGCCCCGCCCCCTCACCAGTGACCACGCCCATCACCATAGCCCCGCCTCCTCTTTTCCAATAGCCCCTCCCCCTTTCCTGGCCGTTCCACGCCGTTGGGCCCGTCACTTCAAATGGACCCTCCCCCTCCCCCAATGACCACGCCCATCACCATAGCCCCGCCTTCTCTTTTCAATAGCCCCTCCTCCTTACGTAGCCCCTCCTCCTTTCCCGGCCGTTCCACGCCATTGGGCCCGTCACTTCAAATGACCCCGCCCCCTTTTCCTGAAGCCACGCCCCTTCGCTGGCCCCGCCTTCCCAGCCTAGTCCATCCTCCTGGGTTGCACCACGCAGGTGCCCACCTGCCCTGCGCCCCCACCTGCCGCCTTCACAAAGGGGCGCTGGGCTGGAGATGGGGTCCGGCAGCCGCCAGGAATGCCAACCATCCTCTTCTCCCTGCTGCCCCTCATTGTCTGTCTCCTGGCCCCGTCTCACCCCCTCCCCCCGGATCTTGGGGGGTCCTGGTGTGCAGGGAGGGGCCTCTTTGCTCCGCCCACACGCGGGGTGAGCGGGGTCTGGAGGCGGTGGGCCGGGTTCCTCCTGTCTCCCCCACATTTCTCTGCTCCCCGGGAAGGCCCCCTTCCTCGCGGCCTCCTGGGGGCCCCCTGCCTCTCTGTGGGCGCCGTCTAACTAGTGTTCCCGCTTTCTCTGCTGCCCTTCGCGTATCTTCCTTCCTCCTCTAACTCGGTCTCCTTCTTCCTGTCCACCCCTGGGCGCCCCCAGCCCTGCACACCGCGCAGGATGGAGACCTGCGCCCGCCTCTGCCCCCTCGAGGCCCCGTCGGGGGAGGGAGAGACAGTAGCGGGGGTCGACACCCCCCAAACCTCGAAGTCTTCCATTTTTCTGGTACCTATTTACCCCCCTCCCAGTCCCCTCCATCAATGAAGTTCCCCTTCCCATCTCAGAC
>NW_005338197.1:0-216 GCF_000412655.1 Myotis brandtii | reverse complement strand
ATGGATTATGCATATATGCATACAAGTTCCTTGGTTGGTTTCTTCCCACCCACCCTGCCTTCCCTCTGAGATTCGACAGTCCACTTTATTTTAGAATCTAGCACCATTTCTTTGCGGAGGCACAGCTGACTAAACTCCACAAAGCAGCCAGAATAGGCTGAGCTTTTTTTTTTTTTTTCTTTTTAATATATTTTTATTTATTTCAGAGAAGAAGAG
>NW_005338196.1:0-348 GCF_000412655.1 Myotis brandtii | reverse complement strand
TCCGATGAGCTGCAGCTCATTTGCAAAAAAATAAAGCTAATGCAGCTCCCCAGCAGGCTGGGGCAGGTGGGGGCAGGTGGGCTTCCGGGCAGGTGGGGGCAGTTGGGCTTCCGGGCAGGTGGGGGTAGGGTGGCTCCCGGGCATCTATCTATCTTGCATTTGATGGACCAGTCACTTCACCACCATCCTCTTTGCAGATGCGGCTTGGGGACTCTCCGATGAGCTGCAGCTCATTTGCAAAAAAATAAAGCAAAAGCAGCTCCCTGGCAGGCAGGGGCAGGGGCGCTTCCGGGCAGGTATGCACAGGGGGGCTTCCGGGCAGGCTGGGTCAGGTGTGGGCAGGGGGGC
>NW_005338195.1:0-351 GCF_000412655.1 Myotis brandtii | reverse complement strand
TGCCAGCCTGATTGCCCCCTAACTGCTCCCCTGCCGGTCCGATCACCCACAACTGCCCTCCCCTGCCACAACCCACCTCCTCTGCCGTGACCCACCTCCACTGTGCGAGGCAGCAGAGACACCAGAACCAGCCTCCTCCACGCCACACAGAGCCACGGGACCCCCAGACCTCATTGTGTGGAGCAGCTGCCAGGCCCCGCCTCCGCTGTGCATGCGTCCATCTTGTGGTGGCCATCTTGTGACGACTTTGAGCATAAGAGCCATCTAGGCTTTTATTAGTATAGACTAGTAGCCCTGTGCACAAATCCATGTGCCAATAGGTTGCTGCTGCCCTCCTGTAGCTCTCCGCCC
>NW_005338194.1:0-236 GCF_000412655.1 Myotis brandtii | reverse complement strand
CACACACACACACACACACACACACACCATATACATCTCCTTAGGAAGTATGAATATTGGGGTTGCGGGAAATTCCATTCGAGTCCTTCAAGCAGATTAGTGTTAAATAAACAACTAGAATTGTCACCTGGGAGAAAGAAAGACTTCGTAATCTGAGGTTTGGATCTGCCCTTCTCTGACCGTGGTTCAGGACAGGCCTGTCATTAGGAGAGTACCTGGTACGAACTTCTTTCTGC
>NW_005338193.1:0-214 GCF_000412655.1 Myotis brandtii | reverse complement strand
TCCTCTCTGAAATCAATAAAAATATACTAAAAAAAGATAACATCTAGGCCTCAGTTGCATTTCAGCTGCAGGCCCAGAAAAGCAGCAAAACCAGACAAGTGATGCTGTGGCTGTCTCGGGACTGCTGCATTGACTAGAGGCCCCCTGCCCTGGCTCCGACCAATCAGTGGAGATGACCCCAAAAGAGCACACCTGGAAAGCTGATGAACATTCT
>NW_005338192.1:0-245 GCF_000412655.1 Myotis brandtii | reverse complement strand
CTGGTGGTCAGTGTGCCAGAAGCTGGACTCACAGCTGGCAAGTACAGTGGTGGTGGTGTGAGCCTCTCCTGCCTTTGCTGCAGTGCTAAGGTGGGAAGCGGGCCTAAACAGTCAGACATCCCCCGAGGGCTTCCGGACTGCAAGAGGGTACAGGCCAGGCTTTCATGCACCGGGCCTCTAGTATCTAAAGAAACCTGAAACACTAATTTAAAAATATCCTATATAATAAAAGGTTAATATGCAAA
>NW_005338191.1:0-246 GCF_000412655.1 Myotis brandtii | reverse complement strand
AAATGCAGTTGAAGTACAGACACTGCCTTTATAATTACTCAAAGAGTATATAGATTTTTGGGGCGACACAGGATACATCCTGTGTTCCCCCCAAAAATGTACACTAGTACACACTTTAAGAGCTGATAACTCAATTTTCACTCCTTTTCGGGTTTAACTGATTAGAAATCATAGGTGAAGCCAGATTAAGCTTTGAACAAAGAAAAGTGATTCACTAGATTTTTTTCCTTTTTAATAGATAATTAA
>NW_005338190.1:0-784 GCF_000412655.1 Myotis brandtii | reverse complement strand
CTGAACATCTCAAGAAGTTGTGTTTGACAGGCCAAGCCCAGTAAGCACAGTCCTGCCAGGGAATATGTGCCTAACCTCTTCAGAGATGACCATCTCAGTCCAGCATTCCTTGGGAGGAACAGCACCTTAGTTAAACCTCATCAACCACCATGTTGGTGGTTTCTGAGCAGATGATCAAAAAGTCAACCACAACTGCATAGAACAAAGCTCCTAATTGAGAGTTGGTCTTTAGAAGACTCGGGAACAATGCTCTCCCTCAAATATGTGATAGACCGAAAGTATTTATGAAAAGGGGCACAGGAGTGATAAAATAGGTCAATAGTTGTTTCTTTGACTCATATATTTAAGGTAGTGTATTCATAAGTTGCAACATTTTATAAGTCATTATGGTCATGGACACTCAAGATATTATCATGGACATTCAACTTATTTTTTTTCAAAACTCTATAAAGCTCATTATTCTTAAGACTGCGTAAGGTTTTATCCTTTGATAAATGCTCAAGATTTCAAGGCTTAGGAATGACATAGAGTGGATTTAAATTGCAGCAGATTAGCACAAAGTTGCTCTCTTTCCATCACAGCACACTGCCACTCATGACTTAGCTGCCTCTTATGCTCAGATCCCTCATGTGTCACCTTTTCACACACAAAGAGCCACCAAGTCATTCTTTACCATTGCACTCTCTTTTAATTTTTAAGTTAGTATCTATTGAATACATTCTGTTTTGTTTAATTTGTAATAAATTAAATAATTTTAAATGAATTCTAATAATAGGGTGTTTGG
>NW_005338189.1:0-237 GCF_000412655.1 Myotis brandtii | reverse complement strand
TATGCTAATTAGACTGGACAGCGGAATGACCTTCCAGGCAGCATTCCAGATGTCCTTCTGGATGAAGCCATGGTGGCAGGAGCCGAGGCAGAGGCAGTTAGGGGTGACCAGGCAGGAAAGCAGAGTGGTTAGAGGCAATCAGGCAGGCAGGAGAGCAGTTAGGGGAAATCAGGTAGGCAGGAGAGTGGTTAGTGGTAATGAGGCAGGCAGGCAGAGTGGTTAGAGGCAATCAGGCAG
>NW_005338188.1:0-559 GCF_000412655.1 Myotis brandtii | reverse complement strand
ATAATAATATTGGAGGATATCATGTTAACATACAAAAGTGAATTGCTTTCTTATACACCAGCAATGAATAACTGAAATTTAAAATAAAAAACACAATGCCATTTACATTAGCACCAAAAAAGTAAAATACTTAGGTATAAATCTAAAAAATATTTGAAAATCAATATGAGAAAAACTATAACACTGTGATGAAAGGAATAAAAGAAGATCTAAATGAAAGGAGAAATATTCCATGTACCTGAACTATAAAAATTCAATACTTTCAAGATATCCATTCTTCACAACTTGATCTGTAGATTAATGTGATCCCAATCAAAATACCAATAAGTTATTTTGTGAATGTGGACAAAATTATTCTAAATTTTATATAGAAAGGCAAAAGACTTAGAATATGCAACACAATGCTGAAGGAGAACAAAATTGGAGGGCTGATACTACCCAACTTAAGGACTTACTATGAAAGTTACAACAATCAAGGCAATGTGGTGTTGTTGAAAGAATAAATAAATCAGAGAAATAAATCAGCAGAGAAAGCTGTCCACATAAATACAGTCAACTT
>NW_005338187.1:0-602 GCF_000412655.1 Myotis brandtii | reverse complement strand
ATTCAATGCAGCAACTGACTGTACAGGGTGGGGCAAAGTGGGTTTACAGTTGTTCATACGGAACACAATACAATAATTAATAAGTGATAATATAAGAACAAATTCTGTGTTTCAAGTACTCACAGCTATAAGCCGACGTTTGCCCCCACCATGTATAATCATCCTTCCCTAGTAAAGGGGGTGGTTCAGCTTAAAAACCAGTGGAGGTGCTCCCACAAGCCTAGGACCAGGAAGCTTTCAAAGAGCCTTTCTCCTACACCTCTGGATCTCCTGGGATATTTATGATCTTTCTTCTCCGCTTGCTCCATCAGCCTCAGGTGCTCCTCATCTCAGTTCATCCTAACACTCTGCTTGTCCCACTTCGTCCTGCTCAGTAGTTTCTGTCTCCCACCTCTCTGAATCTGTGGCTCTCCTCTCCTCCCAAGGATACCTTAACCCACATGGCTCCCACCATGGTTGATTTAAATCTAGCAACATGACATCGCTGACCATGGAGTCAGGAAGAAATGGGCACATCCATTCTCTCATGTTTCCACCAGACAGATACAGCAGATTCAAATAACCGCACAAGCATAGTAGAATATAGGAAAAACAATTAGGAA
>NW_005338186.1:0-1070 GCF_000412655.1 Myotis brandtii | reverse complement strand
TAGCACGGTGGCTCTCCAAACTTATTGAACCCATCAGGAAGAAATTGGCCAAACACAGTTTGAAAGATTCGTTTGAATTCGTCGATCGAATGAAGAATCTGAATGTTTCTCATAAACACATGGTCTCGTTTGATGTAAGCTCATTATTCACTAATGTGCCGCTTGAAGAAACCATCGATATTGTTTGTTCTCATGCAAGCGAGCTTAATATTCCGTCAGATCGTCTAAAGACTCTGCTACTATTGTGCACTAAGAATGTTCAGTTTCGTTTCAACGGCAACATCTATCGACAAACTGATGGCGTTGCAATGGGCAGTCCCCTAGGCCCTATTCTCGCCGATATTTTTATGGGGCAATTAGAGAGTACCGTTCTAAAGTGTGCCATACAGAAGACACACTTTTATAGTCGTTATGTTGACGACACCTTTGCTGTTGTCAATGATAATGATGAGGCTGAACTCATGCTCAAAGTATTGAACAAGTGTCACAAGAATATAGAATTTACGATTGAACATGAAGTGAATGAATCGTTCCATTTTCTAGATGTGAAACTTGAGAGGAAAATTGACGGAAGTCTGAAGAGATCCACCTTCCACAAACCAACTTGGACTGGTCAGTATCTTAACTTCAGAAGCTTTTGCCCAATGAAGTATAAGAGAACACTTGTACAAGGATTATTTACCAGATGCCGAAAGATTTGTTCCGAGGAAACCCTTGAAGAAGACGTTCGGTGCATAACCAATGTTCTGCGCGACAACGGGTACCCGGAAAAATTCATAGAGAAATATGGCGAAACAAAGGAACGAAATCAACGGTCTACAGATGTTCCAAAAAAGTCTGTCTTTATTACTCTGCCATTTATGGGTGACCAAAATGACCGACGCATTCAACGTCGACTGCAACAAAGCGTCACACGAACCTATAATGCCGCTTCTTTGGTGCTACTATACCAAACCAGGAAAATGCTCATGGAAACCAACCTTGACAAGCCAGACTCTCATGTTACCTCCTCCTGTATATACCTTTTTGAATGCGCTTGCGGTAGCAAGTACGTGGGAAGAACTGAGAGA
>NW_005338185.1:0-516 GCF_000412655.1 Myotis brandtii | reverse complement strand
GGGGTCCACAGGGCTGCTGGCAGTGCGGGACACTAGATCTAAGCCCACAGCCATGAGAAACTGCACCCAGAAATGCAAACTGAAGTCCTATACTGGCCACGCAATGCCAGGGGAAAAAGACGCAAGTTGGCGCCGTTCCGTTTTCTTTATAACTTCCTTACTTTTACTTGATAAACCCACTGCATAGAATCTCTCAGTTAAAAACACTCACTGAAACTGCAGGGAAGGTGTTTTTTGTGGAAACTGGGGAACAGAAGAGGGAGAGACCAGCAGGAAACTGTTCTGGGACAGTCCGTCCCCCCAACTCTGAACAAACTTTTTTCTCCTGAAGACCAGGCTCCTCCTAGCAGTGCAGCCACACCAAGTCTTGAGCGCAGCTGGGAAAGGAAGATTCTAAATACCCCCAGGGAGCCCTGGGGTACCGGGTTGAGGGGCCCTTTGATCCGGGAAGCTAATACCGACACACCGCTACCCAGGGGCCATGTCAGAAATAGACACTTGTGTAAATACAACTGA
>NW_005338184.1:0-286 GCF_000412655.1 Myotis brandtii | reverse complement strand
TGTGAAATAATCACTGTCAGGAAAGCAACCTCAGGGTGAGCAGTTACTCATCTGTTTTCAGAGGGACATGGACATGCCTCCAGGGAGTAGTGCTCAGGGCATCTGCTCTCCACTGGTCTCTCAGCCCATCTGAGGTCTTCATGGTGATGCCGCCTTGGGGGCCCAGGACAATAACGGTCTGCGGTGTGGGCTGTGTGCCAAACTTCCCAGCCCAGGATCCTAGGATGTTGCAGCTTATGGACTCATCTCCTTCAGCCTCAGAAAGAGCTACTCAGCTGGAGGAAGG
>NW_005338183.1:0-255 GCF_000412655.1 Myotis brandtii | reverse complement strand
AAGACCCCCACCCCACCAGTCACCCCACACACAGAGGCCAACCACGTCGGGGGCAGGACCGGCGAGCAGACAGAATGGCTGAGCTCTTAGTTCTTTCCCCTGGCCGGCAGGCTCTGATCACCCGATGGCAAATGGGGAACTGGGGGTGGGTGGCAGCGTGGAATGGGGCTGGCTCAGCGCAGTTGAGGAAGATGGCCCTGATCACAGGCCAGGCCTCGGGACTGTACCTGTGCATGAATTTCTTGCACCAGGCCT
>NW_005338182.1:0-240 GCF_000412655.1 Myotis brandtii | reverse complement strand
TTTGTTAAGTTGTATGGGTTCCCTGTAAATGTTGGAATGTAAATTAAACCCTTATCGGAGATAACATTGCCAAATATGTTCTCCCATGCAGTGGGCTTTCTTGTTGTTTTGTTGATGGTTTCTTTTGCTGTGCAGAAGCCTTTGCCTCTTCTTTAGAAATTGCTTCACTTTACCAAAGAAATGCACACCTCTTATCCATTCTGATCTTCTTGCCCCAGTGTGTAAAAGGTTAAAAATACT
>NW_005338181.1:0-722 GCF_000412655.1 Myotis brandtii | reverse complement strand
GTGATGAGAGAGAATCATTGATTAGTTGTCTCCTGCAGGTCCCCCACTGGGGGTCAGGCAGTAGCCCAGGCAAGTGCCCTGACCAGGATTCCAACCCTGACCTCTTGGTTCATAGGTCGAAGCTCAACCAATGAGTAACACTGGCCAGGCTCAGGCATGACCTCTTACCATTTATTTCCTTCTTTCTATTTTTTAAAAAAATAAGATTCCTTCATTCAGTTAGTTTTGTTCATTCTCATCCTAGGATATTTCCCGCCTATTTTTAGAGAAAGTGGAAGGGAAGGGAGAGGGGGAGAGCCCATAGAGACACATTGAGTAGTTGCTTTTTGCAGGCAGGGTTAGAGCTTGCAATGGAGGTACGTGCCCTTGGCAGGAATCAAACCCATGACTCTTCAGTCCACAGGCTAACGCTCTATCCACTGAGCTCCCTCCCCATGACTAGTTAACACTGTGGAGGCCACAGCATGGCATGCAGGCAGCCAGGGTCCTGCCGGGTGGACCAGCAGACCTAGGGGTTGTGTGCATTGCTGGGACGAGGAGAACTAGGATGGAGAGGCCCCCAGAAGGGCAGCCCCAGGTGCCAGGACACAGGGGTGCACGGGGAGCTGGGCTGGAACCTCTCTCCTGAGACTTCAAGACGAAGAATCACCCAGACCCCGTCTCCTGCAGGCAGATGCTGGGTCTTGCTGTGGGGGACCCGCCTGGGCCAGCTGGTCAGGCCC
>NW_005338180.1:0-248 GCF_000412655.1 Myotis brandtii | reverse complement strand
ATATTATATAAGTTTCAGGTGTACACCCCAGACATTTAAAAAAAAAAAAAAAGTGATCATCCAGCCCAGCCGTGTGGCTAAGTGGTTGAGCTCTGTCAGGGTTGCAGGCTCAATCCCCAGCAGGGGGCGTGCAGGAGGCAGGCAATGATGAATCTCTCCCATTGATGTTTCCATCTCTCTCTCCCTCTAAACTATAAGTTTAGACTAAAAAGTCTAAATGTTTTGATTTTCTTATTGAGGATCCAAAA
>NW_005338179.1:0-848 GCF_000412655.1 Myotis brandtii | reverse complement strand
ACTTCAACAGGCAGAGTTGAAGGCCACATACATAGCCATAAAACTGCTAAATCGATTTGCATTCCACACCCAGTAATTTCAGAATCCATATCTGAAGCCTCTGCCTTAGAGTGTGTGCTTGTTCAGCTCAGGTGTTTCCTGGCCACCAAGGGGTGCACAATGGGAAACATAGGTAACAGCTTGTCTATAGAGAAGACAAACACTGCCACTTGCGTGTCTTTTTACTGCATGAACTAAACATTCCAGGCCTCTCTCACTGCTCTGTCCTATACAGGTTGACTCAGGCCTGGCGGCTGGGGGTGGAGGACTGAGCTCGCCAACCTCGAATGTCAAACACCACATTCTCAGAACATAACTTGTTAAGTGTCCCAAAGGAATGTGGATCAGGGAGCTCATGGTTCTGAGCAGAGCTCACTGTCTCGCAGGAGCAGTAAATTATTTGTGCTGCAGAGGAATCACAGGCTCACAAGTCATATTTATAATTAAATTAGATCTCAGGAAAATGCCCCGAGTTATATCTATTTGATTTTTTCTGGCTTTTTTGAAGGTCTTGAAAACAGAGTGAATGGAAATTTCGCTTAAGAAATTGTTGTTACAAAATTTTATGAGGCCATCTCAGCGGTTAGGGGACTGTGAAACATCTCTGCAGGGGAAAACAAACACAATTAGACACAGACTAGCTGCTCTGTTTGGAGGGTGAAAACCAAAGTCACAGTGGAAATGCCACGTCCCTGGAAGCTCAGCATTCAGCCTCAGTGGGATTTTCTGATGCAAGATAGTTTAATCCTGACATGTTCTACTTTCAACTTGTTAATTTTTTCTTACTTCCTCTTTAAAAACACTAGACT
>NW_005338178.1:0-247 GCF_000412655.1 Myotis brandtii | reverse complement strand
AGCTCCTGGCCGTGGCCGTGACCGGCCTCACCCCCTCCCCTATGACGCTCCCGCCTGGGCGCTGGCCACTGCAGCGCTGTACTCTGCCTGGAATGCCGCCCCCCACAAAGTGCAGGGGTGATGGGTCCCCAGCACTTACTGCCACCTCCTTAGAGAGCCTCTAACGGTGACGCCTGCCCCCCACCCAGTCCGAGCCCCTCCTCACTGAGGTTGTCTTCATTGGCATGTGTGTGTGGGGGGTCTGCTC
>NW_005338177.1:0-339 GCF_000412655.1 Myotis brandtii | reverse complement strand
TAATCTGAACAATAAAGATTTAATTTAAAAAAAGATGTGATAGAGGACAGTAGCAAGGAGAATCTTTCAGTCTCAAAATAAAAGCATCATCCAATGCAAATTCTTATTCCCAAACCCCAGAGAGGTCACATGGCCCACAGAGCGTGAAGGAGAGCGAGAGGAAGCCCCATCAATGCGCCTCTGGGGAATAACACTTGGGTCCTCATCAAAACCCCATGAAGGAGGACTCTCAATCCTGGAAGATGCCCCCAGAGGAATGAGGTCAGGGTGACGGGTCTCAGGAAAGAAGGGAGGGAGGGGGGTAGGACGGGACCCCTTGTGGCCAGCATCCTTGAGTCC
>NW_005338176.1:0-386 GCF_000412655.1 Myotis brandtii | reverse complement strand
TGTTCCATGCCTCCCTGCTTTGGGTCTTATTTTGCTGGTAAATTCATTTTGTTTATTAGACTCCACAAATAAGTGAGATCATGTGATATTTGTCTTTCTCAGATTGGCTTATTTCACTTGGCATAATATTTTCCAGGTCCATCCATGCTGTTCCAAAGCTCAATTGTTTTTCTGTTTGAAACAGCAAAAATTATTAAACATATTAAAAAATAAAAATGTAATTTACAAAATTGTGACTGTAAAATATCCATATTTCTGTAAGACTTCAATATAGGAAAATTAAAAATATAGTAGAAAAATTAAAGGAAACTTAATACATAGAAGGATAAAGCACGATATTAGTTAGAAGAGTCAATATTGTAAAATGACTAATCTTTATAAATTAA
>NW_005338175.1:0-215 GCF_000412655.1 Myotis brandtii | reverse complement strand
TTGGCTGCCTCCTGCACATCCCACACTAGGGATGGAGACTGCATCTGGGCATGTGCCGTGACCAGGAATTGAACCTGCCCTTCTGGTTCATAAGTCAATGCTCAACCATGGAGCCATGGTGGTGGGCATGGTGCTCATTTTCTTAATAAGGGGGGGCAGCTTAAATAAATATGTTAAACATAAAAATGAGTGTTTGTTAAGTATGAAAGACAAAC
>NW_005338174.1:0-440 GCF_000412655.1 Myotis brandtii | reverse complement strand
ACTCCACGACAAAGATGGTGGTGCCCATAGCCACAAAAATGGTGGTGCTGGCCAGAGCCATGGAGCTGGCCAGTGCAGGTGGGACACTTGGCTTTCTTCAGGCAAGATGCTTGGCTTCCTTTGTTGCCCCAGCGACAAAGAAAGCCAAGCCTCCTGCAAGCCCCAGCTAGCTGCCAAGGGCCGGCCTCTGGACGGTGGCCATGGAGCAGGCCGGAGTGGGCAGGAGACGGCTCCGGCCCAGAGCGAAGATGGGAGGTGACTTCGGCCTGGAGCAAAGGAGGAAGATAGCAGCCAGAGCAAAGGCCCGGGTCCCAGATGCTGGATGGAAGCTGGTGCCGGCAGTCAGGGAATGAAAGGCCTATTCTTGCACGAGTCTTCATACATCGGGCCTCTAATTTATATTTATATATATATATACCCTATCTAATAATAGACAAACA
>NW_005338173.1:0-211 GCF_000412655.1 Myotis brandtii | reverse complement strand
CAGCCTGATTGATTGACGCCTAACTGCTCCCCTGCTGGCATGGTCATCCCCAACTGCCCTCCCCTGCCAGACTGATTGCCCCCAACTGCCTTACCCTGTGGGGCTGAGGGGACTGGGGGACTCCAGTTGATGAGGCGGGGCTGAGGGGACTGGGGTATTCCAGTTGATGAGGCAGGGCTGAGGGGACTAGGGGACTCCAGTTGATGAGGTG
>NW_005338172.1:0-263 GCF_000412655.1 Myotis brandtii | reverse complement strand
TACCAAGTGAGAATGAAGACTTTTGAGCAAGATGAGGACAGTTATGTGATGGGAAACACAATTTTTTTTTATCCTCACCTGAGGATATTTTTTCAATTGATTTTTTTTTAGTGGAGGGGAGGGAGGAAGGAGAGAGAAAGAGAGAAACATGGATGTGAGAGAGACAGACTGACTGGTTACCTCTGGCACTCATCCCGACTGAGGTCTGGGACCGAGCCTGAAACCGAGGTACGTGCCCTTGACCAGGAATCAAACCCATGATT
>NW_005338171.1:0-505 GCF_000412655.1 Myotis brandtii | reverse complement strand
AGTCAGCCCCACCATCTCACTGCTGCCTCCACACTCAACTAAGACCAGGGGTATTGCCTCCTTGTGCCAAAGACATCTCAGCCCCAGACATCTGAGGAGAAAGGATGGGCTGCAGATGCCTCCTAAGGACGCTAGAGGGCTCAGGCAGCCTTCAGGTCCTGTGTTACTCATTCCTCTACTCCCAGATCCTGAAATTTGGGCTAGAAACAACCACACTTACCCCCTCAGAGGTGTCTGGAAGAGCAAATATGAGTGGGCTTTAGGTAAAAATAAAGTTACATTCATGTGCAAGAATTGCTGGAGTGTTTTGTGCTTTGGTCTATAGGTGTTGCCCTGTGGCATTTTGGATGTCAACTCATCTACCTATTCATTCATGAATCCATTCATCCATCCATTTATCATTCATCAATCTTTCCATCCTTTCATCCATTGATCCATCATGCATCCATCTATCCATCCATCCATCCTTTCACTGACCATCAATTGATCCATTCATCCATTCATC
>NW_005338170.1:0-658 GCF_000412655.1 Myotis brandtii | reverse complement strand
TTTTTTTCAACCAGAGTTTCAAGAGCCAGAAACTAGTCGAAAAGACAATGTTAAAGAGAGAATGACAAAGCACCTTCTAAGTGGTGATCCTCATGAGCGGAGTGCACTCTGACATTTTAGCTCTTGGATCTTTTGGATAGCACCAAGATGATAAAGCCAGACTCATTAGAAGTTACCTGTAGTAAAGAAGGGGTTAATGCTTAATCAGTGGCTGGTTGGGCCTCAAAAGATCTCCCAAAAAACCCAGCAGGGCAACAGGTATAAATGCCTGAGGCAGAAAAGGTGAAGTCTAGTGGCTTTAGCAGTCACACCTATGCCATATAGCAGACCCACAAAAATCCTGGGGTAAGTTTGCCAAGACTTCAGAAAGGACATGATGACACTGAATGTCTGCAATTTTACTGCTAAGGGTTTAGAAGTCAAATTACAGATATAGCAATCCAAAATCCCTGGATTATACTTTCCAAAGGGTCAGAAAAGTATAAAGTGGAGAAATTTTTATCATCTTCTCTTTCACCTCTTCGTATTCTCTTTGCTATTCTCTGGGCCTAAAATTCCCCCTTTTTTCCTCTAATAACTTAGATTTCCCCTAAAAACCACATGCCCATCATAGCACTTAATCTACCTCAGAGAGTTTTAATCTTTTCATAATCTGTTT
>NW_005338169.1:0-440 GCF_000412655.1 Myotis brandtii | reverse complement strand
AGTGAGATGAGGAAGCCAGGAAAACAGTGAGATGGACTGACCAGAGAAAGCAGCATTTTTAGTTTAAAAGTCAGGGCACACAGTTTGGGCCGATGGGGTGGTAGTGAAGAACAAAGTGGGGTGTAAAAGGGAAGAGTCTAATGTTTTGTTTGTGATGAAACAAAATACAGGGTGGGGCAAAAGTAGGTTTACAGTTGTTCATATGGGAAAGAATACAATAATCCTATATAATAAAAGACCAGTGACCGAAACGGCAGAAAGACCAGAACGACCAGGGACCAGAAGGACCGTGGTCCCTCACCCGGCTGGCCCTGCCCCCCAGCAGGGACCCCCACCCTGATCCAGAGCCCCCATTAGGGCAGACTGGCTGGCCCCCACCAGTGCACCTAGCCTCTATCCTATAAAAATAAAAGGGTAATATGCAAATTGACCCTAATGGC
>NW_005338168.1:0-290 GCF_000412655.1 Myotis brandtii | reverse complement strand
AAATACAAGACTTGGTAAAAGTCACAAAGATGAAGGATATACCAAAAATAAAAATTAACAAAAGCAATACGTCTCAAATATTGAAGTAAAGAAAGTTCAATCACATGCTAAGAAAATAAAATAGAGAGCTTTAAACATAATCTCTTCATGTGAAATGACAGAGAAAACCCCAAAAAGTTAGACAGAATACCCACAGGTCCTGAAAGTCTATCATCAGAATGGATTCCCCACAGCATCTAGTTTTTAACACAGCTGTTGAAATCAGTTGTGCCAATTTCTTTTATGGATTT
>NW_005338167.1:0-268 GCF_000412655.1 Myotis brandtii | reverse complement strand
TCCCACAGGGGGAGTGCCGCTCAGCCAGAAGCCGGCTGTATGGCTGGTGAGCGCAGCAGCAGTGGTGGGAGCCTCTCCTGTCTCTGCAGCAGCTCTAAGGATGTCCAACTGATGGTTTAGGCCTGTTCCCTACAGGGAGCAGGTCTAAGCTGGCAGTTGGACATACCCTGAGGGCTCCCGGACTGCGAGAGGGTGCAGGCTGGGCTGAGGGAACCACTCCCCCATGAGTGTATGAATTTCGTGCACCAGGCCTCTAGTTAAGATAATA
>NW_005338166.1:0-277 GCF_000412655.1 Myotis brandtii | reverse complement strand
AATAAGGTAAAACATGGCAGAAGGCAAAAAGAAGGGGTGCTTCTCAGTACCAAGAAAGAACTCTGCATCCTTGGCTCTCCCTTACCCCAGAAACTGATGTTACTATACCTCTGAAAAACCCCTTTGTGGCCCTAGCTGGTTTGGCTCAGTGGACAGAGAGTTGGACTGCAAACCAAAGGGTCCCAGGTTCTATTCTGGTCAAGGACACATAACTTGGTTGCAGGCTCCTCCCCGGTCCATGGCCTGGTTGGGGCTCATGCAGGAGGCAACCAATCGA
>NW_005338165.1:0-308 GCF_000412655.1 Myotis brandtii | reverse complement strand
TATTTCTCAGATCTGCTAGTCCAGCCGAATTCCGGACTTAAAGTCTGAACTGAACTCATCGGGAGGCTCTGACCTATATATCTCCTCCTGTGGTTGGCCCCTGAGGGTACCCGCAGCTCCACCCAAGTCAGCTGTGTGGGGCCCTGGGGTTAGGCTCTGTAACTCCGCCCAAGTCAGTCAGAGTGGGGAAGTAAGACTACAGTTTTAACCAAATACTGAACTAGGTTTCAGCCCCCTCCACGCCCCCTCCCCCCATTTTCCTTTTCATGGCGAGGAGCCATTCATTCCAAGATGAAAATAAGGCAATC
>NW_005338164.1:0-231 GCF_000412655.1 Myotis brandtii | reverse complement strand
GAAAAGGAGGTGGCATGTTAGAACATATTCTCTTAAATAAATAGTGAAGTCACCGAATATTACGTGTGGGGTGTCCAGGCAGCAGGAAATGTGAGTGTGGTGACTCTGGAATCAGAGGAAGAACAGACCACACTATCACTTCATGAAAAAGATAATGGTATTCCTTATTGAAAATGGAGTCACTGATAATAAAAGAGGTGCTCTTATTTTTTAATGGCAATGAATGAATAC
>NW_005338163.1:0-200 GCF_000412655.1 Myotis brandtii | reverse complement strand
GTGAGCCTGTGGTGGTTACTGAAAATTCTTTGCTCCTACTTGCCACGGTCCTGCCTGGCAGTCACACCTGCTGCCGGTGCTGGCCCTGCTCGCACCTGCTGCCAGTGCCCGGCACCGGTCCCTATCTCTTGGCGCCATCAGCAGGTGTGAGCTGCAGCTGCTGGTTCTGATTGCCCCTGAGGGCTTCTCCACCTCACCCT
>NW_005338162.1:0-589 GCF_000412655.1 Myotis brandtii | reverse complement strand
CTGACACGGGTGTCATAGGTTCGCCATCACTGGTATAGATAATAACAATGTTCATGATCCCTGCTAACAGTGTTATTGTAATAGTAGCAGATAACTTTGGACTGAACTCTTAGTTAGAGCCTGTGTCCAAATACCAGCCCCATCACCTGCCGTCCTTTTGACCTTGGGAAGTGACTGTGTTCGTGTCCCAGGGCTGCCACAACCATGTTTCCAAAACCAGGGGCTTCACCAACAGGAAGAGCTGGGTCGTCGGGCAGCTCTGGCAGCCGGAAGCCTGAAGCCACGCTCTGTCTGTGGCTCCAGGGAAACCTTTCCTACCCTCTTCCCCGTTCTGTGATTTGCTGGCAAGCCTCGGTTTTCGGTGGCTTCTAGAAGCATCCCTCCCCTCAAGCGGCCTCCTGTTTTCAGTGTCTCAATCTGTGTCCAAGTTGCCTGTTGATAAGGACACCAGTCCTAGTGGATTAAGGCCCCCCAGGGACCTGTTAAACTGAACTCTGCAAAGACCCTGTTCCCAAAGGTCACATTTTAAAAAATATACATCTTTACTGACTTGAGAGAGGAAGAGAGAGAGAGAGAGAGAAACATCAAT
>NW_005338161.1:0-965 GCF_000412655.1 Myotis brandtii | reverse complement strand
CATGGGCCTAGGGGACAGAACTGGAGAAAAAGAGCCTGCACTGTGACCTGTGGTCAGTGAGAGGCCCACCCCAAGTAGCAAGGACTGTTAGAGGGCGAGTTCCCCTGGTGTCTAGTGCACCAGCCATGCCGCGCCCTGCCCCAGGCCTACCTCGACCTTGGCCTTGGGGCTTTTTGAAGCAGTTGAAGACCCTGGACTAGCTTTGGGCCATAAGAGCTGCACACTGACAGGTTGATTTCCCCCCTAAAATTGGGCATGAGGCACCCTGGTTTGTCACTGGGCAGGGCTGGAGCGGGTGTTCTCCCCTCAGTGGGAGCCCTGTGCCATGTGCTATCATTTGCAAAGATCTGGCAAAGGTGAGCCAGAAAGATAACTCAGCTGCTCTGGATTCTGCCCGGCTCCGCGCTCTCAGCCCAGTTCACCTCTGTTAGCATCTGGAAGTCGCTAACAAATGCAACTGTCTACCTCCAATGCATTTATGTCCAGGGCCCTCCCTGCCAGTCATATGTGTGATGTTAGAAAATCAGCACGTTGCCCTGTCCTGTCACAACCTTTTAGGAACGAAGGTCATCAGGTTTGGACTGAGGGGAAGGACCGCAGAGAAGTCTGTCCCTCCACAGACAGGAAGTCAGAATTGACTCGGGGCTGTGGCGAGCTCTGTCCCTGGAGCATCCTTTCTCAGAACTGCCCAGCTTGCCGGCAGCTTAGGCGCTGAGCTAGGACAAGGGCAGGGAAAGGCTGGAAAGGAGCCCTCTGCAGCCACTGGGCGACCCTCGGGCTCGGCTTCCACCTGCTGCGAGGACACCACTCCCCCTGCCAGGCTGGCTGGGCCAGAGGCCTGCTCATCCAGTCAGAGGGGCACCTCCGGAAGAGAGGACTGTGGGAGGTGCCAGGAAAGACAGTGCACAGTTGAAGGGTGGGACACATTAACAGTGGCAAACATCCAAATATGTTCCTCTGAGGGT
>NW_005338160.1:0-211 GCF_000412655.1 Myotis brandtii | reverse complement strand
TGTTGTCACTTCCCTTAGTGTTGCAGTGGGAACTGAAAGAATGTTGTTATCTGTTTGTTCGCGACGACCCTGTAAACTCAGGCCCTTTTAGCCAAAATAGGTTGCCTGTCTTTAGAAGCAAAATAAAAGCATTGTGCTCTTCGTCTGCTACAGGCACACTGAACACACGGGACTCACTGGATGTTGTTATAGGTCAGTGGTCGGCAAACTG
>NW_005338159.1:0-268 GCF_000412655.1 Myotis brandtii | reverse complement strand
TTTTTCCCCCCTCTGATGTGAGAATGCGTGAAGATACCAGCTCCAGTAGCTGTTGTGGCAGGCTGTTAATGTGATCTGTGGGTAAGTCAGTATGCCTGAAGATAAAGGAGAATGCACACTAAATATGAACCCCATGCAGAACATGGATCTTCTTGAAGGAAATTAAATAAAAATAGAAACATGTCCTGCTCCTTAAGAAATCAGAAAATAAAATATGTTGAGTAAAAGCATAATACATATAATGCACATAATATGTGTGTGTATCTTT
>NW_005338158.1:0-400 GCF_000412655.1 Myotis brandtii | reverse complement strand
ACAAATATTTTTTTAATCCTCATCAGAAGACATTTTTTCCATTGATTTTTTTTATAATTAAGAGAGACTGGAAGGGAGGAAGGAGGGGGTGGGGAAGAGAGAGAGAGAAAGAAACATTGACTGATTGCCTTCCAGTGGGGCTAGGGATCAAACTTGCAACCCTTTGGTCAATAGGCCAACACTCTAATCACTGAGCAAAAATGCCAGGGCCAACTTTTGTTTTTGGTCTTGCCATGTACCCTAGCCTTTCTGAAGCCACTTTAGTAGGGTTTGACACATTTAATTGAAAATTGTTTTTCTTCTGAATTTTAATTTTTATTTTTTGATTCTTCAGCTTGGTATCAACTTTCCTGCATTTTATTTTATATTTTTTTTATTGCTTAAAGTATTACAAAGGGTA
>NW_005338157.1:0-253 GCF_000412655.1 Myotis brandtii | reverse complement strand
AGGGCGATGTAGTCGGCGCCGTCGTAGGCGTATTGATGGTACCCGCGGAGGAGGCGCCCGTCGGGGCCCACGTCGCAGCCCGACATCCTCTGGATGGTGTGAGGCCCATCCTCGCTCTGGTTGTAGTAGCCGCGCAGGTTCTGCAGGCTCACTCGGAAAGTCTGTGCGTGGCCCTTGTTGACCTGCGTCTGCCCCTCCCAATAGCCCGGCATCTCTTGCTCCACCCACGGCTGCTGCATCCACGGCGCCCGCG
>NW_005338156.1:0-918 GCF_000412655.1 Myotis brandtii | reverse complement strand
TTAGGTATGTAAATAAAATAGGTACTATACTATAGAATAAAAGTAATTCAATTATTTGCAACTAAGGAATTAGGACATACTTTATTTGAGCTGGGCCTAAAAGGAAGAAGCTCACATCAGGGGGCTGAGAATGAATTGAGAATGAGAAATCGATTATTATAGTTAAGTTGCATAGGGACCAGGTCAGAAAAAAACTATAATTTGTGTGAAGGAGTTTGGCTTTTGAGAAGGAAGATAACATGATTTTTTTTCTGTGTTTTAGAAAAGTAAGCACTACAGGATAGAAAGGGGAGAAAAGAGAGAATTAATTAAATTAATTAGATATTAAATTCAGAGATGACAAGAATATTATCTTTCTCAGTTATTTATCCTTTTAATTTTATATTTCTCCTAAGCTCAAATACTGGTGAGGGTTGCACCCAGCAGGTACTGAACAAATGTAAAATATATCATTTAAACCCAGCTGTCTGAGCACAATACTCTTCCCTACATCTGACAACAAAGAATCACAGGAACATCTATTCTATATATTCCCTTGGTGATTCACTAATGAGAAAGATGTGTTTTAGCTACAACCATAACTACATAATTTTTACAGTCAGTAGGGAGCTATATTTCTACTTAGGGCAAGATTCTTTTTCTTACACTGAAAAGTTGCAGTGATAATGAAAGCATCCATCTGGTTTAAGTAGAGCCATTCTTTGTGTATGACAAAATGAAAGAACTCCTTCCCACCTCCTTCCCACATTGAAACATATATCATAGTAATTATTAGGCAAAAGAGTCTTTAGAAAAGATCTAGTCTAATCTAAACCATTTGATGAGCAAACTGAGACATAGGTTACAAAAGTTTCAATTCTACTCATTAATTTCTACTTTCTACTTTCTTTTTACTCTTCAAGATCCACTTTGAATTCT
>NW_005338155.1:0-231 GCF_000412655.1 Myotis brandtii | reverse complement strand
ATCATTGATCAGCTGCCTTATGCATGCCCCACACTGGAGAATGGGGATTGAGCCCACAACCTGGGCATGTGCCCTGACTGGGAACCAAACCATGACCTCCTGGTTCATAGGTCTACACTCAACCACTGAGCTATTACAGCCGGGCATAGATGTCCTTTTAACAGATCTCCATTTAGCACCTCCTGGATTAACTGTCACTCTAAATCAGTGGTTCTCAACCTTCCTAATGCT
>NW_005338154.1:0-643 GCF_000412655.1 Myotis brandtii | reverse complement strand
TGGCTCTCGAGCCGCAGTTTGCCGACCACGGGGTTAGTGGATGCGAATGTAAACATTTGGGACAGTTATAAGCAGATGGAGATGGCTTTACCAAAGGTTCAGAGTTTTTGCCAGTGGGAGCCTTTCTCCCTTAAAACACGAGGACACGCGGGTGAGACAGACTTAGCCTTTGCCCAAGGTGTGCAGGGCACACAGGGTCATTTGACCTGGAGCCTGGGAAAGGTCGCTGCTGCGACAGGCCCTGCTGATGGTGGTGCTTTAATGCTGGAGACATTGTCGTTTCAGAGACAGCCAAGCCAAGCTGAGAGGGAGCTGTTGGTTTATCTTGTCATCTGAGGCGAAAACGGAAGCTTAGTTACTGAATGACTAAAATGTCAGTGTGCTCTAGCGAGGCTGGCAGAGGACGCTGTTGGGTGTGTTGAAACTGACTCGAGAATCTTAGAAGGCTCGGAGGCACTTCCAGGTCTTCCTCCACACTCTCCAACTCATGTTTCCTAAGCTCACGATCCGGAAGGGACCACGGAGGAATAAATGGGTAAAACTGGTTCTGTCGAAATTGGTGAGCTAGAGAGAGAGCCCGTGCCCTGTCTAGTATCATATCTCCTCGTTTTTCTTAGAGAAATTGGAAGTTTGGATTTTGTAA
>NW_005338153.1:0-617 GCF_000412655.1 Myotis brandtii | reverse complement strand
CCCTTGACCAGAATCAAACCTGGGGCCCTTCAGTCCGTGTTCTGCCGCTCTATTCACTGAGCCAAACTGGTTAGGGCTGTATCCTTTTCTTGAAGCAAACTGTAAATTTATAAGCATTGCCATTTTGGGTCCTGTCTTCTTTAGCAATTGTTTGCTGTCTAACTGCCATTGTTAGTGCTGCAATGCTGGTTTAAGGTATAATAATTGCTGGGCCTCACAAGGTGAGTGTTGGTTTGAAACCTTGGGAACTTCCCAGGCATAAATGAAATTGCCCCCCTACACCGAGGGCAGAGAGAGACTAAAGGAAGAGACAGACCACTCCAGATTGGTAGGGGGTAGGTTTAACAAGCAAGGGAACTTACACACAAGGCTTGTCTTGGATGGCCACAAAACAGGTAGACCTCTGCACCCACATACCAGAGTCTTAAAAGTTTATATGGAGGCCTTCATGGGCTTCAGTCACACACCCAGTCCAGATAGTCTCAACACCATGTTATATCTGAAGGCTGTATTCACCACTTCTGGGAGTGCTGAAGGCAACTAGAACTTACATTCGCAGGGCACGGAGGGGGTGAAGAAACTCCAGTTTCCCTGGTCCAGCTCATGGGTCAAGTGAT
>NW_005338152.1:0-294 GCF_000412655.1 Myotis brandtii | reverse complement strand
CACCAGCAGCCCTCACTCTGTCCTGAGGTGTGTGACCGCACAATGGCCAGTGCCACTCAGACAGAAGCGATCTCCAAGGGTCCCCCAGCCCACTCCTGAAGGCAAGTAACTAAGAACAAACAAGTATGTGCTTGTGCATGTATGCAGGTGTGTGTGCCCACGCGTGTGCGCGCGCGCGCACACACACACACACACACTCACTCTTATTTTCCAGTGGATATTCAATTATATATAGTGTTAAGGGAGAAAGAGTCCACTGGTTTAGAAGCATTCAGAACTGAAATATTAGGCAAC
>NW_005338151.1:0-217 GCF_000412655.1 Myotis brandtii | reverse complement strand
CTTCAAAGAGACAGTGTTTAATTACAAGTGACAAAACTATGAGTGTAACCTAGCAGGAAAAAAAAAAACTTTTAGGAATATTTATAAAACAAACCTCAAATCATTTACATTAGGAAATACAAATTTTTTTTAAAAAAGAAGCAATAGAAAATGTGAGACCTTAATCCAGCCTTAACTATATGACACTCTATGACTGATTAAATATATGCAGTTGACC
>NW_005338150.1:0-790 GCF_000412655.1 Myotis brandtii | reverse complement strand
AAAAAAGAGAGAAGAAATAGGACTGTGACTGGATCCTTTGGACGGGCCAGCTCCCTGCAGGTATTTCTCGGTGATTACTTACAATCCTCATTACTAAGAAGAGACCAGACTCAGCCGGGTGAGCCCCCATCGCCCGAGGCTCGGCAGGAAGAGGTCTGGGTCCCAGGTCCAAGAATATCACCAAACCCTTATGAAGCATCTGTTGCAACGTGATTTAAAAACGCCGGTCTGAACAGAGCCCGTCCGAGGTTATCCAGGGCTGGGGGCAGAGCCAACGCCACACCCACTGTCGGGTTTATGCTTCCTTTTCAAAATTGAAAATAAAAAAAATCCCTTACATATTAATGTCCTTCTAACATGGAGTGTCCATTTGGTATGTGGTCACAGAGGAGAGTCCAAAAAATCGGACCAAGCATCATGCTAGGGACCCTCTCAGCAGGGGCTCTCATCCCCACAGCCACCTCCCCCATCTCCCCATTGCACAGATGGGCACATGGAGGCTTCCAGCATAAGCCACAGGCAAGGTCAGGCAAGGTCAGGTTGATGGTGCATATCCCCCCCTTCCTGCGGCTCTCACAGCACCTACCACTTTGTGCTTGGAAGTCAGCTACTTTTTTAATAGCTTATTGATTTTTAGAGAGAGAAAGGGAGAGGGAGAAAGAGAGAGAAACATCGATGTGAGAGTGAAACATCGACAGGCTGCCTCCTGCACACCCCCGACCAAGGACCATGCCCACAACCTCACATGTGCCCTGACCGGGAATTGAACCAGAAACTTTCTGGGCATTGG
>NW_005338149.1:0-244 GCF_000412655.1 Myotis brandtii | reverse complement strand
CAAAAACATACACAAGACCCCTACAGCAACAAGAAAAAATAACCACCAGAGAAGAGAGAATTAGGAAAGACGAGAGAACAAGAATGATAGAAGAAAAGAAAGAAAAAAAAATATGGGAGAAAGATAATAAAACAAACAATCAAAAAAACCCACACAAACAAAGACAAAAAGCGGGGGAGAGTGGAGAAAAAGGAATATGTAGGTTCAGAACTGCAATAAAGAAAATAAGCATAAAGAATGAGAG
>NW_005338148.1:0-1150 GCF_000412655.1 Myotis brandtii | reverse complement strand
TTCTATCTCCTTCTCCCTTCCTCTCTGAAATCAATAACATTTATATATAAAAAGTTCTGATGCTGCCTCTACAAGGCCCACTCTCAAGATCTCGAGCAAGTCACCTCCTCTCCCAGGGCTTCTGTTTGCTGAACTAGTTACTGGATCATCCTGAAGGTCCCCTTATTTCCTGAACGTTCCCGTGTTGCCTCGGGGCCAACCTCACGGTTCTTAGAAGAGACCTCCCACCTGCACAGGCTTGTGGCCTGCAGGAGCAAGCCCGGAGCCCGGGGTCTGGTCTATGTGCTTCTGAGGTCCCAGATCGCCCCGGCACCCTGGCAGAAGGGGGCAGTCTGAGTCCCAGTGTGAACTGTTAACTGTAGCCTGCATGTTTGCGGCTGGGGCCCGGCGGGGGCTCCGTGGACGTCAGGGAGCACCAGGCGCCCATGTGAGTGAGTGTGTGTAAGCGTGCAGTGTGTGAGTGTTTATTTATCCTAGGGGCAGTTGCTAAGTCGGGGGTGTTTGCCAGCAGAGAGCTGCCTGAGTGCTGTGTTTGTTTACTTAGCAGAGTGCAGGGAGGGACAAGGGCTAGACAAGTGCAGACTACATAGCGTTGGTTAGTCACGGGGCCCCTTTGAATGGCCCCATTCTACGGGTTCTGCTGGATCTAGAGAGCCCCCCTCGGGAACACGGCTCTCTTTGCCTTCCTCACCAGGGACTCTATTTCTGCCTCCCCTCCCGGCCATGATAGAATTGCTGTTCCCCACCGGGGCTGCTGGCCTTCTTTCCTTCATGCTGGGGGTCTCCTGGCTGCAGGGCCTTGAGAGAAGGTCGAGGAGAAAAAGAAGGGACAGTGGTCAAATGAAAGAACGACGGATTTGAGTCTGGGCTCCACTGACCAGTAACTGCAAGGCCTTTGGCAGGTCACTGAGCCTCACCTGATTCTGCATCTCTAGAATGAGGGGACCTAGAGTCCCCTGCAGCTGTACAGACATCTCTTCCAAGAAGACTAGGAGAGCCCTGGCCTGTGTTGCTCAGTGGTTTGAGCATCAGCCCACACACCTCAGGGTCTCCGGTTCAATTCTTAGTCAAGGGTTGGGTTGCAGGTACCCCCACCCCGGTCAGGGCTCATGTGGGAGGCCACCAATTGATGTGGCTCTCTCACATCGAT
>NW_005338147.1:0-342 GCF_000412655.1 Myotis brandtii | reverse complement strand
ATGTGGAAAGGCACCGGATGTGTGAAAATGCTAGTTTTCAATTGCTATATTAAAAGTTACCACCATAAACCCAGTAGCTTAGAATCTATATATATAAAAGACTAAGTGACCAAACAACTGAATGACCGAACGACCAAACAACCAAACAAAACCAAACGACCAGTCGACTGGTTGCTATGACACGCACTGACCACTAGGGGGCAGACGCTCAATGCAGGAGCTGCCTTCTGGTGATCAGTGCACTCTCACAGCCAACTTCCCATGGCCGGCAAACCTCCTACGCTGGCTGGCCGGACGATCAGCTGCGATCACTGGCCAGGCCGAGGGACCCCACCCATGCAT
>NW_005338146.1:0-253 GCF_000412655.1 Myotis brandtii | reverse complement strand
AGTTCTGATGAAGTTCTATTTCCCTTCCATTGGGAAGAGAAGAGATGCATCATAAATGCTTGAATAAATGAGCAAGTGAATAAATGCATGAATGAATGAGTGAGTGAGTGAGTGAGTGAGTGACAAAGGTTATAACAAGAGACAAAGGAGGATGTTTATATACAGTAGCCAAGATACAGAAGCAATTAAGTGTCCATTCATAGACAATTGGATCACAAAGATGTGGCATATACATACAATGGAACATTGCTCA
>NW_005338145.1:0-242 GCF_000412655.1 Myotis brandtii | reverse complement strand
GTCTCAAGGTCAGGGACCCAAATTAGACCCGAGCTTGCAGGCTCACCTGGGGCTGACTTTTGGAAAAGGAGGGAATGTTATGCACATGGCATTTCACAAACACTCACAGGATTGTGTCACAGCAGGTCCCCAGGGCCCTGCCCACTGCTCAATATAAAGTCACCGCACCCTCAGCCACAAGTACCTCGACTCTAGCCGCATCCTGGTCTTGCCATGGCGCTGCCCTGGGCCCTTGCAGTCTT
>NW_005338144.1:0-239 GCF_000412655.1 Myotis brandtii | reverse complement strand
GTTCAGTCATTTGGTTGTCCTTCACTAACCCCCCTGCAGGCCTGGTTGCCTCATGCTGCCTGCTTGTTCAGTCATTTGGTCGTTCCTCACTAACGCCCCACCGACCACGGCCTGGTTACCCCACACAGCCTGGTGCTCAGTCGTTTGGACGTCTCTCACTAACCCCCCTGCTGGCCTGGTCACCCCACGCAAGCTGCTGTTCAGTCATTTGGTTGTCCCTCAGTAACCCCCCTGCCGGG
>NW_005338143.1:0-561 GCF_000412655.1 Myotis brandtii | reverse complement strand
GGACTGCGAGAGGGTGCAGGCTGGGCTGAGGGACTCCACCCCCCAAGGGCACAAGTTTCATGCACCGGGCCTCTAATTGAAAGATAAAATGATGAATGAAAAGTAAAACTCTTCTGACCCTGGCCAGTTTTTCTCAGTGGTTAGAGCTTCAGACCATGGACAGAAGGGTTGCAGGTTTGATCCCTGGCCAGGATCAAGGGCACGTACTTCAGTTCCAGACTCGATCCCTGGCCCCAGTTTTGATGCATGGGGGAGGCAACCAATCAGCATGTCTCTTTCACATGGATGCTTCTCTCTCTCTCCTCCCATCCACCCTCCTCCTTTCCCTCTACTCTCACTAAAAAAATAAATGGAAAAAATATGCTTGGGTGAGGATTAAAAATAAATAGATAAATAAATAAATCTATCTCTCCTGTACTATGGCCTAACTCTCATATCCAATCATTAAAGTATGTCCACCTCATCCTGGCTCAGCAAGTCCCTGAGCAGCTCTACAATATGTAGTAAGAACACTGTGGCTTCTACTATGTCAGAATCCAAAATCTTTCCGATGCAGTTCTC
>NW_005338142.1:0-528 GCF_000412655.1 Myotis brandtii | reverse complement strand
CTAAAATAAAGTTCATGGATCTTTCCAGGACCTCCAATATAGTTGCCATTTGTTGTTCATCTGGTCTAAAGGCAAGAGAGGAGGAATTAGCATTTGAGACTATGGGTTATAGCATTGCCAAAATATGACTTCAGCCCACTCCACAAGAACTCTGAAGTTAGAATGCTATTTTATAGCTGATCTAGATAAAGCAAAGGGGTTGATTTTTTGTACTCCTAATTCAATCAGTCATTAGATATGGGTTGCCTGGGTGAGTCAGTGGTATGATTTTGGACAAGGCATAACTCTTTATTAAAGGCAATTCTCAAAGAGATTGATAAGCTAGGACACAACCACCCCCAAATTTGAGATCAATATTATAGAGATTTCTCCCTTACCAAATTAACTTATGGTTAACCTGGAGTTTCACTGGGTCAGATGAGTCTCTATCTGGGTAAGTATTAACTATCTTTAAGGTGAATAAGAGGCTTGCAGCATCGATAAGGGCTGAGAAATCATCTAGTAAAATTCTTGAGTAGAATCTTGAAC
>NW_005338141.1:0-753 GCF_000412655.1 Myotis brandtii | reverse complement strand
ATTGACATTTCCCTGGGTGTCATTTTTTTTATCATTTAAGATATAGGAAAGGGTGGAGTAAGACAGAGACAGTCACTCTGTACTCTTTATATTTGTGTATCATTTTCATTTTTTAATATTCAAATTTTTTCTAGTTTTTTAAAATATTTTTTATTGATTTCAGAGAGAAAGGGAGAGGGAGAGAGAGACAGAAATATCAATGATGAGAGAGAATCATCGATTGGCCACCTCCTGCACGTCCCCTACTGGGGATTGAGCCTGCAACCCAGGCATGTGCCCTGCCCGGGGATCTTAACATGACCTCCTGGTTCAAAGGTCAGTGCTCAACCACTGAGCCACACCAGCCGGGCTTTTCTAGTTTTATTGTGATATAATTGACATACATCTGTGTAAGTTTAAGGTGTACAGAATAATGGTTTGACTTACATATATTGTGAAATGATAACCACAATAAGTTTAGTTAGCATCCATCATCTCACATAGATATGATAAAAAGAGAAAGCAAAATAATAATAATAAATCTGTTTTCCTTATGATAAGAACACAGATTTTACTTTCATATACATCGTACAGCAGTTTGAACTATAGTCATCATACTTTGCATTGTATTCCTCGTACTTATTCATCTTGTAACTGGAAGTTGTACCTTTTGCTCACCTTTCTCCATCTCCCCCTCTTCTACCTCCTTCTTTTCTATGAGTTTGGGTATTTTTTTGTTTGTTTGTTTGTTTTAAATCCCATATATATGTGAGA
>NW_005338140.1:0-205 GCF_000412655.1 Myotis brandtii | reverse complement strand
GACTCCTGCCCCCAATTCCTCAACAATAGAGACATGACTAGAGTCCTTCAGGCAGGCAAGAAGCTCACATACTAGTCAAAATTAGGGACATGTACAAACACAACAAAAGAAAAAACCGCTTAAGCCAGTGGTTCTCAACCTGTGGGTCGCTATCCCTTTAGTGGTTATACGACCCTTTCACAGGGGTCACCTAAGACCATACTGC
>NW_005338139.1:0-482 GCF_000412655.1 Myotis brandtii | reverse complement strand
TCAATATCCTCCAGGAGCTTTCATTCTCACAGGGAGAGTCATAAAATAAACACATAAACAGTGCATTGTGTAAAATATAAGGAAGTGATAAGTGCTATGGGAGAACAAAATAGAGCATGGTGAGGGGGTTTGGAGTACAGGGCATAGTAGGGGCTTTGGTATTTTTAAAAATAGTGAGAACAAGTAACATCTGAGGGAAGACCAGAGGTGAGGAAGTAGGAAAGACAAAGGGAAGGCCAGTGCAAGAGAAGACCAGACAAACAAAGAAAGCAGAGCAAGACAGTAAGCCAGTAAGAAGAAAAGAGGCCAGAGAAAGAGGCACAGCCAAATCAGGGAGGGCCTTTTTGGCCATTGTAAGGTCCTTGGTTCTTGCTCTGACCTGATCTAACTTCTATTTTTTTTTTATTGCGTTAACATTGGTTTATAACATTATACAGGTTTCAGGTATAAAACATTATAATTGGTATCTGTATACCATCAAA
>NW_005338138.1:0-280 GCF_000412655.1 Myotis brandtii | reverse complement strand
CAGGGAGTGGACCATGACCCGTTCCCCCTCCGGAAGTCACTCTAAGGGGGCTCTACAGGGGCCCATCACTCCCTGGAGTCCTCAGTCCTAGGATCAGACGGATCCTGTGGGGGTGGGGGGTGGGGGTCTCGCTCATGTGGCATGAGAGGCCTCGCTGCCCTCTCCTTGCCTGCTCTCCAGTGGCGTCTATTTGCTAGCGATGAGGTGCATTGAGGACAGGATCACAGAGGGACAGATCTTCCCGGCCAGGCTACCAGCCTGGGGCCAGCCCAGCGAGGGC
>NW_005338137.1:0-201 GCF_000412655.1 Myotis brandtii | reverse complement strand
TATTAGATAGGACTAGAGGCCCGGTGCACAGAATTCAGGCACAAGGGGAGGGCGAGTCCCTCTACCCGGCCTGCACCCTCTCACAATCCGGGACTGCTGGCTCCTAACCACTCCCCTGCCTGCCTGCCTGGTTGCCCAAACCAATCTTCCCTGCCGGCCTGGTTGCCCCAAACTGCCCTCCTCTGCTGTCCTGGTTGCCCT
>NW_005338136.1:0-281 GCF_000412655.1 Myotis brandtii | reverse complement strand
ACCAGGCCAGCAGAGGAGGGCAGTTAGGGGTGACCAGCTGGCAAGGGAGGGCAGTTGGGAGCGACCAGGCTGGCAGGGGAGGGCAGTTGGGGGTGAACAGGCCAGCAGTGGAGGGCAGTTAGGAGTGACCAGGCTGGCAAGAGAGGGCAGTTGGGGGTGACTGGGCCAGCAGGGGAGGACAGTTGGGGATGACCAGACCTGCAGGGGAGTGGTTAGGGGCAAGCAGGCAGGTAGGCAGGCGAGCGGTGGGATCGGGCCTAAATGGGCAGCCGGACATCCCT
>NW_005338135.1:0-256 GCF_000412655.1 Myotis brandtii | reverse complement strand
TTATGTTTTGCAATATGTAAATCATGTCTGTAACTTTTTAACGTTTTAGTTGCATACTAACTGCTTTTTATAATTATATCAATAGATATGAGATATAAATTTATTTAAAAGTATGCAAGAATACATATAAGGATCTGGCCAGTCTGCTCAGTTGATTGGGTATCGTCCATGCACCTAAAGTTTTTCAGTTTGATTCCTCATCAGGGCACATGACTGGGATGCAGACTCAATCCCCAGTAGGGGGTGTGCAGGAGGC
>NW_005338134.1:0-472 GCF_000412655.1 Myotis brandtii | reverse complement strand
GGTGGCCACTTGCATGTCTTTTGGGGAAAATTTAGTTCCTCTATCCATTTTTTTTGCGTTGGATTATTTGTTATTGAGTTGTATGAATTCTTTATACACGTTCAATATACACCCTTAACAGATACATGGCTTACAAATCTGCTCCCCCCCTGTCGGACACCCTTTCATTCTGTTGATGACTTTGCTGTGCAGAGCCTTTGAGCTTATTGTTGTTCCACTTGGTTTTTGCTTTTGTTGCTTGGGCTTTTGGTGCCACATCCAAAGTGTGACTGCCAAGACCAGTGTCAAAGAGCTGCTTTCCTACCTTTACTTCGAAGAGTTTTACAGGAAAGGTCTTTACATTTTGCAGTTAATTTATGTGAGTGTGTGAGATAGGAGTCCCATTGTGGTTCTCCAGTTTTCCCCCCTGAGTGCTTTTGGCTCCATCGTCAAATGTTAGTTGAGTGTGTGTGTGTGTGTGTGTGTGTGTGTG
>NW_005338133.1:0-215 GCF_000412655.1 Myotis brandtii | reverse complement strand
GTACGTAACTTTCTGTCCCTCTCTTGCAGCCTTTAAGCTTTTTTCTTTGCCTTGAACACTTTCCATCATAATTATGATGTGTCTTGGTGTGGGTCTTTTCGGGTTCATCTTGTTTGGACTTTCTGTGCTTGTGTGACAATTTTCTTCACCACACCAGGGAAGTTTTTCTTCAAATAGTTTTTCTAAGCCTTGTTCCTCTTCCTGTTGTTCTGGCA
>NW_005338132.1:0-232 GCF_000412655.1 Myotis brandtii | reverse complement strand
CACCCCAGGCCTTCACCCCCCTGTTGCCTGTGTCCCTGGGCCATGCCTATGTGCAGGCAAGGTCTTTGGTTGATCTCTTCCCACCCACACGCTCCCCCGCCTTCCCTCTGAGGTTCCGCCCTCTGTTCCATGCTTCTATGACTCTGGATCTATTTTGGTCTTTAATTCTCTGTTCACTCAGGGAATCTGTATTTTTCTCAAGTCCGTTTGGAGATCTATGCCTGTGCCGGAG
>NW_005338131.1:0-485 GCF_000412655.1 Myotis brandtii | reverse complement strand
CAGTTTATCTCAAGGTGCTTTAAAATGTTTGTATATAGACCCCCTATTTCTATGTCTAGGATCTAGCTAAAGGAAGTAAGCCTACACAGGGAAAATATTCACTACAGTATTACCAGTAATCATGGAAAAATAATGAAATCTAGATATAAAACATATCTGGTTGTTTAGGTAATTACATAAAACTAGAGGCCCGGTGCATGAATTCATGCACCAGTCGGGTCCCTTGGCTTGGCCTGCAAGATTGGGCCAAAACTGGCTCTCTGACATCTCCCAAGGAGTCTCCCGGATTGCGAGAGGGTGCAGGCCAGGCCAAGGGAGACCACTGGTGCACACTGGGGCCAGGGAGGGATGTGGGAGGTTGGCCAGCCAGGGAAGGACCAAAGGTGGGCTCCAGGGTGTGTCTGGCCCATCTTGCTCAGTCCAGATCGGCCGGACCACAACAGCAAGGTAACCTACTGGTCAGAATGTCTGCCCCCTGGTGGTCA
>NW_005338130.1:0-540 GCF_000412655.1 Myotis brandtii | reverse complement strand
GTGACACTTCTTGCACATGATCTAGCCAGTGTACAGAGGTTTGCCTATTTACTCTCTGGGAATGGCCAGATGGATCCTGCCAATTTGGGAAATTATGCGTCATTAGCATCTCTTCTAGATGGTTGACTGGCTGGCTGGATAGATGGGTGGACGAATAAAATGCCTTAAATGTGGTTTTCAAATATGTAAAGTACTGTACATAAATTTGCATTGTAAAGATGAAATTTTAAAATGCAAGTAAATGCCTGGCAGAGTACGTGGCCCAAAGCAAGGATTCTATAAAAGTGAGCTGCCAGTAGTTCATTAATATTATTGTTCATACAGCCATGGCCACCACTGCTTCTGTGTGTTTGATATGTTGGCATTGGTTGTTTGAATTTCTGAGTACGATATTTTTTCTAAAATTTACCCAAAACTTCATATTTGCATCATTTTCTCCATATGTTTATTTGTGGTGATTTCTTAATATCATTTAAAATGTCCCTCATTAAAATATAAGAAATAAGCCGTAACCGGTTTGTCTCAGTGGATAGAGCGTCG
>NW_005338129.1:0-615 GCF_000412655.1 Myotis brandtii | reverse complement strand
AGGGGATCCTTGATATGGAACTTCATTTCTGTAGCAACAAAGACTTCTGCAGGTCTTCTGGGGGTAAACTTTTGTTAAGATATGTTCTGCCTAATATGGATAATAAGGGTGATTTGAAAGGATTAAAAAGTAAATTAAAACAGTATAAATTAAAGAGAAAGAAATGTACCTAATTGTATTTCAAATAAATAACATAGTCACACGGGAGAAAAAAATAAAATAAATAAACACACTCTGTACACAGGATACAGTACTCTGTTTACTCTCGGTCTAAAACCAAAAGAACTATAAATAAATATTGAACTCTAATTGGGATGTTTGATTCTCTCAGTGGTATATATTTACAATAGTGAAGCTTTTTCTGTACTATATAGCATTGTGCAAATGAGCAAGTCATGGGAGCCAGGTTTCCCACTGCTGGGGAAGGGATTTAGAAATAATAAACTCATGGTGTCAGAATGGAACAGGAGGTTTCAGGATGAACTTGTAGTGTTTAAGATAGATAAATGGATGGATAGGGAGAATAAAAAGGAAATAAGTACAGAAGAATGGAGGGAGTAAGAGAAGTGAAGAGATGAAGGGAGTGAGAGAGAAAGAAAAGGAAAAAGAAACTAA
>NW_005338128.1:0-322 GCF_000412655.1 Myotis brandtii | reverse complement strand
TCAATAAAATATATTAAAAAAATAAATAAATAAAAATGACAGCCACTGAGGGCTCCTGCCCAATAAGGCAAAGAATGAAGATGGAACCCAGCCGGCACAGCTCAGTGATTGAGCGTCAACCTATGAACCAAGAGGTCATGGTTCGATTCCTGGTCAAGGCATATGACCGGGTTGTGGGCTTGATCCCCAGTGTGGGGTGTGTAGGAGGCAGCCAATCAATAATTCACTCTCATCACTGAGGTTTCTATCTCTCTCTCTCCATCTCCCGTAAGCAATAAAAAAATATTTTTAAAACCAGAGGGAGGCAGGACAAGCAAATGCA
>NW_005338127.1:0-284 GCF_000412655.1 Myotis brandtii | reverse complement strand
TGTGTGTGTGTGTGTGTGTGTGTGTGTGTCTGCCCTTGGTGATCAGATGTTTTTCTGGTCGTAGTCTATTGTAGTTCTAATGAAAATAAAAAAATTAAAAAGAGGTAATGTTTCAGCTTTCTAATTATTTTAGGGATCTACATCTGTATGAGACGTGGATTTTATAACATTATCTTACCACTTTTTTAGTTTGTTTTTTTAATATATATATTCTTTATTGCTTTCAGAGAGGAAGGGAGAGAAATACAGAGATAGAAACATCAATGATGAGAGATAATCATAGA
>NW_005338126.1:0-320 GCF_000412655.1 Myotis brandtii | reverse complement strand
GTTGGGTCCCTGGAAGCGGAGCCTGAGATGGGGTTTTTGTACACCTGCTTGATTGAGGGCATGTTCACGGGGAATGTGTGTGTGAGGGGGGTGGGGAAGAAGGGGGGATAGATTCCCTCACCTTCAGGCAAGGGGATTGGCTGCAGGCCCGCTCTGGGGGGTGGGAGTAATCTTTTTCTGGGAGGTGGTTCCTGTTGACTCAGGAGAGCTCCCAGGAGAAGGGACAGCTGGGAGTACTCACAGCTGGCAGGGAGAGTTCACAGCTGCAGGAGCACTCACAGCTGGGGGAGCACTCACAGCTGGGGGAGCGCTCACAGCTG
>NW_005338125.1:0-211 GCF_000412655.1 Myotis brandtii | reverse complement strand
CGGCAGGGGAGGGCAGTTAGGGGGATCAGGCAGGCAGCCAGAGTGGTCAGGGGGGATCACCCAGGCAGGCAGGTGAGCAGTTAGAAGCCAGCGTTCCCGGATTACGAGAGGGACGTCCGACTACCCGTTTAGGCCCGTATCCGGCAGTCGGACATCCCCCGGGGGGTCCCGGAATAGAGAGGGTGCAGGCCGGGCTGAGGGACACCCCCCA
>NW_005338124.1:0-202 GCF_000412655.1 Myotis brandtii | reverse complement strand
GTGACATTGGTTAATAACATTGCATAGGTTTCAGGTATGCAATTCTACAGTATATCATCTGTATACTGTATTGTGTGTTTACCACCCCAAGTCAAGTCTCCTTCCGTTATCACATCCCCCCTTTACCCTCTTCTACAACCCTCACCCAAAATAATACTTTTCTTCTGCCATAAACATGTTACCTTTACCTGGAGATAATATA
>NW_005338123.1:0-647 GCF_000412655.1 Myotis brandtii | reverse complement strand
TGACCGGGAATTGAACTGTGACCTCCTGGCTCATAGGCTGACTCTCAACCACTGAGCTGCACTGGCCGGGGCTATTTTATTTGTTTTTAATTAACGGCGGCCCGTCCTGTGGCTGTTGTAAGTGGACGTCCTGCACAGTGACCGTCTCACATCCCCAGAGTGAGGCCCAGTGACACACACCGAGGCTCACCCTCCATCCAAGCAAGGTGATTGCTGGCCGTCACCACAGTCTTAGGCCAGTTCTCAGGGAAGCTAATTCAAAACAAGGCTAAAGTCTTCATCATAACGGGGAGAAAATAAACATTAAGCAAAGGAGGAAGCGATAAACATGACCTTTAGGCCACACAACTTCCTCAGAGGTCAGCTATTCCGGGAGCTGAAATGATGCATTTACCACACGCTCAGCTGTTCAACCTATAATTATTTTAACGATCATGTGTGTTGTTTATAACCATTATCTTGCAATAACAGCTTGCATGGATCACTGCATAATTTAAAGATATAATAGCTTTTCTTGCCAATATTTGATTTCCAACTCTACATCTGCTGGCTGCGTTTCATTCTTTCGCATCTGCTGACTTTAACTATTTCTATGCCGAGCTCACTGGGTGTGTTACTTCCTCGGGGTTTGTCTCAGACCATGCACC
>NW_005338122.1:0-427 GCF_000412655.1 Myotis brandtii | reverse complement strand
ATGTGAAATGCTGCACTCTGTACTTGGACTTCATTTATTAAACAGTATCCTATATAATAAAAGCCTAATATGCAAATCAACCTATCAGCGGAATGACCCATGGGCAGGGAGGTGGGGGCCTGTGAGTGGGAGGTGCCAGGCCAGCCAAGGCAGGTGCCAGTGGCCAGAGGGAGGGGACAGTGATTGGGGGGCGGTGACAACCAGCAGCGGGGCGATGGGGGCGGGGGCGGAGCTGCCCCCTGGTGGTCAGTGTAGTCCCACAGGGATGTCCGCAGGGAGCAGGCCTAAGCTGTCAGTCGGACATCCCCCGAGGGCTCCTGGACTGTGAGAAGGCGCAGGCTGAGCTGAGGGACCCCCCTCCCAGTTCACAAATTTTCGTGCACCGGGCCTCTAGTTTTAAAAATAAAGTTACCATTCTCTGCTGCTT
>NW_005338121.1:0-954 GCF_000412655.1 Myotis brandtii | reverse complement strand
AACAACCATAGATTCAGAAGCCCGATTGCCTGGGACATTTTCCAGCAAGTGACTGAAGCGCTCTGCGTCTTGCTGGGTTTCTTCTGTAAAATGCAGACAAAATGCAGGCTGAACCGCACACAATTGCAGGTCAAAATGGTTGGATATTGGCAATTTTATGTGTTTTGACCTAACAATAGACACTTTCAAAGGGGCTGTACTGAGAAATAAGTGAGTTCAAATGGGTCCCATGCTAAGGACAGGTCTTGGCACATCATAAGATGCCCCAGAAGTGATTCCCTTACTATTAAGGCTATCTGGATTGTTCAGAATCTATTATACCAGTTGAATTAGGCAAGAACAATTAGGCATCACATAATAACGTCTGCTTAGGCCTCTTTCCCATCCTGGCGTTGAGGCAGGCATGAGGACCTGATGGCCCATTAGTCTGTGAGGGTACAGTTGGGTTGTGTGTCCAGTGCTGGCTCCCATTGCCATTTTGCTTATTTCCAGTACTTTCTCTAGATAGACATAGGTGTTTACTCCAAAGGGAAACTTACCATCAAAGTTCCTGAATTGAAACTAGCTTTCTCTCCCAGCACCCTCCTCCCCCGCCCAGCCCATGGCATCAGGGAGTCCAATTTCAGTCTCCCTCAGAGTATAATGTTGGGACTTGCCATCTACCTTCTGAGACCCCTCAGCAGTCCCGACACCGGGCTGGCCCCGCAGGGAGGTGGGAGGAGGGGACATCTAAGAGTGGTCCTGGGTGGAGACCCAACAAAGGGAAGAACTGAAAGGAGAGTGGCTGGAACCCCAGTTAGCCCTCAGCCATGAGTGAGGAGGTGGGGCTGAGGCAGAGGCTGTGGAAGAGCCAGGCTCTGACTGCGTGGCTTTGGACAAGTGTTAGTGTGTTTGTATGATGACTGTGCATGGACCAAGATGCAGAAAGATGTTAGAGAGGTAGCAAGAAGAAGA
>NW_005338120.1:0-235 GCF_000412655.1 Myotis brandtii | reverse complement strand
CCATCGCACCAAAAAAATTAAGATACCTAAGAATAAATTTGACTAAGGAGGTAAAAGACCTATACGCGGAAAACTACAGAACACCGAAAAAGGACATAGAGGAAGACATAAACAGATGGAAAAACATACCGTGTTCATCGATTGATAGACTCAACATCATCAAGATTTCCATACTACCCAAAGCAATCTATAGGGTCTATGCACTTCCCATTAAAATACCAACGGCATATTTCAC
>NW_005338119.1:0-679 GCF_000412655.1 Myotis brandtii | reverse complement strand
CCAGATTGGAGAGGGTGCAGGTCTGGCTGAGGGACCCCCCTTAACCCCCTCACCCATGCACGAATGTCATGCACCAGGCCCCTAGTAAAAAATAAGGACATAAAAGTATGTATGAATCTTAGCAATATAACACTGTGACAGATAAGTCCTTAAAGTGCATCTATTATGATATACTTTTTATAAAATTAAAGAGAACTAAATTTTTAAAAAGTGTTAAAACATTTATGGAATTAAGCTGTATAATTATACATATAAAGAAAGCAAGATCATGGTGAAAATGCAACTCAGAGTATTGATGAAATGGAGGGATTCAGGAATTGAATAGGGAAAATAGTGTAGTTAGATATGTATAGTTAGTTATTATTAATTTTCTATTCTAGATGATTGACTTACAGATACATATTACAGTATTAAAAGAAACGAATGAATAAATGAACAAATCAGTGAGCAAATGAGTAAACAAATACATAAATTATGGTCATACATGAACCAATCTAATAAAACGATTTTTTTAAATCAAAGATCATATATGACTAAAGACCCGGTGCATGAAAATTCGTGCACTCGGGGGGGTCCCTCAGCTCAGCCTGCGCCCTCTCAGGAAGAGGGCCTAAGCCACAGTCTGGCCTCCTCTGCGGGAGGAGGGGACTGTGCCGGCTGGCGAGCAGCCGGCCCCACC
>NW_005338118.1:0-411 GCF_000412655.1 Myotis brandtii | reverse complement strand
GGGACAGGGGACAGCCACAGCTCTCCAGGTTGTCAGATCTCAGGACCAAGGACAGGGGACAGGGGACAAGGGACAGGGGACAGCCACAGCTCCCCTGGTCATTAAACCTGAGAACAAGGACAGGGACAGGGGACAACCACAGCTCTCCAGGTCATCAAACCTGAGGAACAGAGCCAGCCTCCGGCCACTGTCCTCACGGGACTCAGGGGAGACCGGATCGAGGGGTTCTTGGGAGCAGAAAACAACACGCAAAACCCGGGTTCTGCGGATGGATCACAGGCTCCCCTCTCCCTGACTCAGGCTCTGGAGCAGGTGGACGCTGGTAAGTGGAGAGTAACAATAATAGACACAATTGTCGAGGGTTGATTCTGTGTGGAGGGTCCCCTCCCCACTGGCCGGCTCCTGGCAGTC
>NW_005338117.1:0-277 GCF_000412655.1 Myotis brandtii | reverse complement strand
TTTACTTAATTGATTATATTTAATAAATTTCATAGTTCAAGTATAATTTTTTAATATGATATGTCTTTTTTTTTTTCATCCTTATCCAGGATATGTTTATTGATTTTTTAAAATTTTTTTTAGAGAGAGAGGAATGGGGAGAGAGAGAGAAACATTGATTGGTTGCCTCCCCTATGCACCACAGTCGAGGATCCAACCTCAAAGTTAAGTGTATTTTTTGTAATGATGGGATTTAGGTCGGGAGGAAATTTTAGATGCTCTTTTAGCAGTGTAGAGG
>NW_005338116.1:0-648 GCF_000412655.1 Myotis brandtii | reverse complement strand
AAATACGTTTTTATTGATTTTCAGAGAGAGAGAAAGGGAGATAGGAACACCAATGAGAGAGAAGCATCATGGACCGGCTGCCTCCTGCACGCCCCCTACTGGGGATGGAGCCCGCAACCCGGGCACGTGCCCTGACCGGGAATCGAACCGTGACCTCCTGGTTCCTAGGTCGACGCTCAACCACTGAGCCACGCCGGCCGGGGCTAAGTTTTAGAATTTAAGTGAGAATCCCCAGATACTTTTTATAATAAACAAGTCCCCCCCTCACAGCCATGCTAGATCCTTCCGTTGAGAACCCCTTTGTGCTCCCGTGGCCTGGGCTCCCCCGGGGACACGCGTGGCAGGTTCGGCCAGCCCCGCCCTTACCATTGTGCGTGTCCATGGCGCGTTCTGGACTCACGGCTGACCCCTCCGGCCCCACACACCAGTACATGCTGGGCGGTTGCCCCGACATGCCAGCCATGAAGCCTCGGGGTGGCCGCTCCCCCAAATCCGTGTTGGCCGTCGTCACCGCCGAGGCTGCCCGAGGTGGGGTCGAAGGCACGGACGTTCGGTCATGGCTGAGCAGAAGGCCGTCTCGCTCTGGTGGTAAAAAGAAAACCATCATAAAATCAGAAAGCTTTTCTTTTTTTAAAATATATTTATTAT
>NW_005338115.1:0-225 GCF_000412655.1 Myotis brandtii | reverse complement strand
TTGATGTCAGAGAGGAAGTGAGAGGGAGAGAGAAAAAGAAATATCAATGATGAGAGAGAGCCATTGATAGGCTGCCTCCTGCACACCCCTCACTGGGGATCGAGCCCGCAACCTGGGCACGTGCCCTGGCTGGGAATCTAACACCTGTTGTACATAGGTGGACGCTTAACCATTGAGCCATACTGGCTGAGCACAAACATAAGACTTTAATATGCATCAGATTAT
>NW_005338114.1:0-946 GCF_000412655.1 Myotis brandtii | reverse complement strand
CAAGGGGCCACAGTTTGCCGACCACTGGCCTAGGCCAATCACTCTGCATTAAATGGATAATCATATAAATGATGAAAAGGAAAATGAATGAAAAAAAGCCCTTAACTGGAAAACATAAAATCTCAACTATAGCTGGCACAAAGTCAAAACGTCACCCTTTGGCAAATGAAAATGGGTGCCCCTAGGTGAACCAACCAAACGACTTCAGTACATAATGTTTTCTTCTGAGAACTCAAAAGGCTTCTGCTTAACTGTCCTTGATGTTGGAGAGAGAAAAGCACAGTTAAAAGCTGATGTCACACCCTCCCAAACCCTTCACACTTAGCGCAATTGCCCAGCTATTGTAGACGCCTTCTGCTGTGCAGGCCTCGGCTGAGGAAGCACTGGAACACCTGCTCTCTGCTCAGCAGAAAACGGCCCATTCCAGGTCTGGGCAAGCTTGCCTGAAGAATGGCACTTGGTGGGGGGAGCCATGTCCCTCTGAAACAGGAAACCACTCGTGTAGCAAACAATCACGCTTCTCTTCATACTTTCTCTCTCTGACTAAAATGTGCCTTGAACTCTCAAAGGGCTAATTAAGTTTCCATATGCACGTGTCTGATTTTCCCCATGTGCTATGTAAGCTTGGGCTGTGGCCTCACATTATCTTCAATCTCTACAGACACCAACAAAAGGACTCACATTGTTGCTGATCAAGGATGTTTATTTCTAAATTGACAGCATGCACCCATGGGTCCCTAAGGATTGTTTCCAACCTGAGGTCGTCTTTGAAAGGGAGGCCTTATTACTAAATGGTCTGGATGTAGAACTTTGATTATTTTTTTCATTGACCCAATGGATAAGAAAGTTGCTCTAATTTGTAACTTACAATAGTTGGAGTAGAAGTCAATGTTAATAAGGGCCCATTTATTTCTTTACCATGTTATTCATTTATTTTTATGTTTTT
>NW_005338113.1:0-288 GCF_000412655.1 Myotis brandtii | reverse complement strand
AGCACTGCTTTAGTTGTATCTCCAGTTTGTATTTATTTTATCTTCATTATCATAGAATTCAAAAGTATTTAATTTAATTTTACTATGATCTCTTCTTTGACCCATGGGTTATATTGAAGTGATTGCCTAGTTTCAAGCAGTTTTGAATATGTAAGGTATCTTTTTTTTTTTTTTTTTTTTTTTAGTTTTTAGCTTAATTCAACTGGGTCAAAGATAATACTCTAAATAATTTCAATCATTGAAATTTATTAATTTTTGATCCAGCATAAGTCAATCTTGGTAAACATT
>NW_005338112.1:0-212 GCF_000412655.1 Myotis brandtii | reverse complement strand
GCCCAGAGGAGCAAAGGGTCCCAGCCCCACACCAGACGCCCAGCCCAAGTTCCCAGAGCTGGGAAAAGAAGTCCCTATGGCAGTAAGAACTACGGGCTGTAAAAACCAGTGCGGAATGGGACTCAGTGACACGGAGGTTGCTGGAGACCCAGCTGCTCCTCTTAAAAAGGCCGGTGCACAAACTGAACTTACAAGCTCCCACTTCCTCTGAG
>NW_005338111.1:0-531 GCF_000412655.1 Myotis brandtii | reverse complement strand
CACAGAAAGCTTCGGTCACAGAGGAAAGCGGCTGTTCCAGGCAATGGCTGTCTTGGAAACACAAAATGTGAAGCGTGCAAGTGTCGTGTGTCAGATCATCTTTCACCGGCATCTCCTTATTACTAGATAAGAGGACACGCCCCTTTAAAAAAACCCGGCTGAGTATTGGCACTCTGGGGCTGGGTTTTGTTTCTTTCAGGAGTGGGCTTGAGGACCGTTTTGGGGCAATGGATGTCACGCCATCCTTGCTAAGACAGAGTTTGCAGCTGAGTGGCTCAGGCCAACTTGCCCTTTGAGGAAACAGAAGTTCCTTCCACCCTGGTGAACGTCAGTAACATCCAGGCTGGGCTCTCTGCTCTCTGCCGTAGGGCTCTGCACACTCCTCTCCGGCATCTCTACTGATCCAGTCTCACAGGCCTTTCAAGGACCACCCAGCAGTCATTGTCCTATGAGGGCTTCCCATGATGCTCATAGTGATGCTCTCTGTCCTACACCAGGCTTCCAGGTCTCCAGAGATTGCCCATCAAGGAT
>NW_005338110.1:0-257 GCF_000412655.1 Myotis brandtii | reverse complement strand
CTGGTTCATGGGTCAACGCTCAACCACTGAGCAACCCAGTCAGGCATGTGTTCCTTCTTTAGTAGAAGCATGGTGCTGACAAATATTATATCCCTCCCTAAGCCCTTAAATTCTCCCGCATCCTCCCTCTTGCTGGACACAATTCAGATATAATTCTGGAAGAGAGGATATATTTTCTCTTCTCTTCTAATTTTATTTTTTTGTTTTAATTTTTTTTCTTTGCTTTTTTTAAAAAATATATTTTTTTATTGATTTCA
>NW_005338109.1:0-364 GCF_000412655.1 Myotis brandtii | reverse complement strand
TTCTCTTTTATTAGTGTAGATTATTACTAGAGGCCCAGTGCACGGATTTTTGCACCGGTGGGGTCCCTCCTCCTGGCCTGCACCCTCTCACAGTCCGGGACCCCTCGGAGCATTTCGGATAGTTGATTTCAGCCTGATCCCCGCAGGCCAGATCCAGACAGGAGGGAGCCGATTCCCACAGGCCCAATCACTGCAGGCCCAATTAGGACAGGAGGGAGCCCTATCCTGTGCATTGAGCATCTGTCTCCTGGTGGTCAGTGTGCATCACAGTGACAAGTTGACCTGTTGTTCAGTTGCTTAGGCTTTTATATATAGAGAGATGCATTGCTACATATGTGTTATTTATATTTACTGAGCATAAAAC
>NW_005338107.1:0-299 GCF_000412655.1 Myotis brandtii | reverse complement strand
AATCTAACAAAAAGCTGTAACACTAAAATAAAATCACCTTTACAATTTATCTTTACTGTTGAAAGTATTACAGATGTCCTCTTCTCCCCCCTCTACCCCCATCGACCCACTGCTCTCCACTCCTGTCCCCTCCCTAGGCCTTTATCACACTATTGTCTGTGTCCATGGGTTATACATATATGCATATACTGTATTTGGTTTATCTCTTCCTGCCCTACCTTCCCTCTGAGAATCCTTAGTCTGTGGATCTGGATCTATTTTGTTGGTCAGTTTATTTGTTCATTAGATTCCACATATGA
>NW_005338106.1:0-489 GCF_000412655.1 Myotis brandtii | reverse complement strand
TTAGTCTTTTCTCTATAAATATAGAAGTGGGAATGAAATACCACTAAGGCAAAAGCAACAAGAATATCATTGAAATCAAAGACGTTAAAGTCAGTTTTAAATGCTAAAAGCATTTAAAGCATAGAAGTTAGAAACATTCCACAATCAGGTAAAGTAAACCTAGAATTGAGCTAAAGGTTTGATACCTATTTGAGCCCAGAAAATTGTACTCAGGTTTCTATTCCAGATCTTCTGCAACTGGAAAGAAGGAAAAGATGGGAGGATGGAGGGAGGGAAGGAGGTCCTGCAAAACCAGAAAATGTGTTCATCCGGGAGTTCCAAAAGAGTTGAAATATGAATTAAATGAAGGGAATGATTATAATCTACCTGAAACAATGCTGTCTTTCACATTATTGAATTATTTTGTATTTATTATCTTTTATCAAACTCACAATAACTTTTAAGGCAGAGATTTTTTTATTAAAGAGAGAGAGAGAGAGAGAGAGAGAG
>NW_005338105.1:0-288 GCF_000412655.1 Myotis brandtii | reverse complement strand
AATCGCTCGCTATGACGTGCACTGACCACCAGGGAGCGGCGTAGAACATGGTGGGAGACCACTGGCAGTGGTGGGGCGCTGAGGGAGTGAGGGGAGGAGGCAAGGAGGCAAGGAGGCAGGGAGGCAGGGAACCTGATTGGCCCTATCACTGGCCAGGCCTAGGGACCCTACCTATACACGAATTTTGTGCATTGGGCCTCTAGTAAATAAATAAATCAATAAATAATCCATATATAAAGACTGACGTATACAGTCATTAAAGGTGAGAAAGAATACTACTAAAAAAAA
>NW_005338104.1:0-390 GCF_000412655.1 Myotis brandtii | reverse complement strand
CAGTTGAACATGGGTCAGTCGGTCCTGAGAGATGGGCCAGCGCCATGCCAAGGGGACCGGCAATGGCCTCCGTTGCCCTCAGCCGATCAAAGGGAGTCGGGTTTAGATCCCCGAATCCCGAGTGGTGGAGACCAGCGCCGCGAGGCGACCAGTGCGGTAAGGCGACCCACCCCAGAGAACCCGGCGGAGGCCCCAGGGAGAGCTCTCTTTTTTGTGTGTAGTGCAGGGCGCCGAGCAATGGGTTCGCCCCGAGAGAGGGGCCCGTGCCTTGGAAAGCGTCGCGGTTCCGGCGAGGTCTGGTGAGTCCCGCTGGCCCTTGGATAAAAAAATCCCGGGGAGAGTGTGTAAATCTCCCGTGCGACCCTACCCATATCCTCCGGGGGTGGGGTG
>NW_005338103.1:0-333 GCF_000412655.1 Myotis brandtii | reverse complement strand
TCCCCTTTTGTCTCCCATTAACCTCTTATAGCCTGCCCCCCACTCCAGGCCTTCATTACCCTATTGTCTGTGTCCATGGATTATGCAGGGGACAACAGCTCCAACCAACTGAAACATAAGGCCAAGGCAAGACTTTCCTTTTTTCAATTGCAAATGATAATTATAAAAAAAAAACACACACACACACACAAAAAAAAACACACACACACACACACACACACACAAAAAAAAACACCTAACTTTCAGGAAAACCCAAAACTGCTTCAGCAAGTACAAGCACTTCCCAGAAAAGGGGTTTTTTTGCCTTTCCAGGTTAGCATTGGGAAAGTTGGT
>NW_005338102.1:0-238 GCF_000412655.1 Myotis brandtii | reverse complement strand
GCGTCCCTGCGCTCGGGCCACCGAGCCCTGACCCCCCCTCGACCCCCCAATAAGCTCTGTCCGCCCAAGAGGCTCCGGACACCCGGGCTGTCCACCCGGGAGCAAGAGCGCATCTCTCCTCTGAGCGCGCGCACTCCCCATGTATTCGACCTAGTGACTGGGGTGCTGATGGCGGGTGAGGGTCCGTGGTCAAGTCCTAGGTTTTTTAAAAAAATATATATATTTTTTTATTGATTTC
>NW_005338101.1:0-301 GCF_000412655.1 Myotis brandtii | reverse complement strand
AGAGAGAGAGAGAGCGCCAGGGGCCATTGCAACCAAACAGATGACCGAACAGGCTGACTGGGGCAACAAGGCCGGAAGGGGACTAGTGAGGGACGACCAAATGACTGAGCAGCAGACTGCGTGGGGTGACCAGGCCAGCAGGGTAGTTAGTGAGGGACGACCAAACGACTGAACACCAGGCTGCGTGGGGCAACCAGGCTGGCAAGGGGTTAGTGAGGGGTGACCAGGCTGGTAGGGTGGCAGTTAGGGGTGACCAGGCCAGCGGGGGGGGCAGTTGGGGGTGACCAGGCTGGCGGGGGGG
>NW_005338100.1:0-899 GCF_000412655.1 Myotis brandtii | reverse complement strand
ATTTAAACACTTTAAATCTGCGGTTAAATCAGAGATCTGACACAAACATTCTAGCTTCCTGTCTTTTCTTGAATCAGATCTGCCCTTACATGTGGTAAGCACCACCAGGAACTGACTGTCCGCCTCTCCTGTTCAGCGGGTGTCGGAATTTTCTTCCAGCTCCTTCTCTCATTGATGCTGCCTGCCCGGCACCCTTCAGCGTCTGAGGCTGCAATTCCTGTTCCGGAATCAGCTAGAATCATGTTTTACCCTCACGGACAGGGCATTCGCTGTGTGCCGGGTTGGAATGTCCGGGGCAAGATCTCATTTTCTCCTCACAGCAGCCATATGAGGAGGCAGAAGCCAATGTCACAGGAGAGGAAACTGAGGCTGGACTGGAGGACCCCTTCCGGGTTGAAATGAAGTTGGCAGAGCTAATTCCAGGCGTTGCCCTTTACTGCCCCCTTGTGCCCAGTCAGCACATGTGCATCAACCCGAGGAGGACCATAGGGAAGTGGCCCTCTGGCCTGGGGAGCATCTCCCATCCGCTGAGCAGGGAGCCCTGTTTGGCCACCCACTCCTCCTGGCAGGAAACTGCACTGTTGTGCAGCCAGCACTGTCTTCAGTTCTCATCAGGATGTGATTCAGCCTCCCACCCTGGGCGGCCCATGAAGATCCTACGTGGCCACCGATCTAGCCTAAATGTCAAGGTGGGGAAAGCATCCAACTGCTCAGCGACTCGGACAAGGAGACCAAGGACCCGAGTAAAACAGTGGGAACATCTGTGAGGGCTGGGAGCAAACATCGCTCTGAGGCTCTCCAGCGCTCCTGGGGGTTCCCTTCCCTCCCCTCTCTGAGCCTCGGTTTTCCTTGTTGATAAAATGAGAATAAGGCTAGCACCCACTTCTCACTAATTTCAC
>NW_005338099.1:0-252 GCF_000412655.1 Myotis brandtii | reverse complement strand
GGGGCAGTTGGGGGTGACCAGGCCAGCAGGAGGGGCAATTGGGGGCAATCAGGCAGGCAGGGGGGACAGTTAGGGGCAACCAGGCTGGCCAGGAGGGGCCAGTTAGGGGAGACCAGGCTGGCATGCAGAGGCAGTGAGGGGCGATCAGGCCAGCACAGGGGGGCAGTTAGGGGCGACCGGGCAGGCAGTCAGGTGAGCGATTAGGAGCCAATGGTCCAGAATTGGGCCTAAACCAGCAGTTGGACATCCCCC
>NW_005338098.1:0-707 GCF_000412655.1 Myotis brandtii | reverse complement strand
AAATCTTGCGTGAATTTTGGGACACCCTATATAACCTAGCCTCAGGAGCCACATAACCACACCTCAGCCATAATCTAGTGATCAAAGTAGCCACACATCTGCCCAGATTCAAGGAAGAAGAATAGAGACACCCCGTTTCAAAGGAAAGAGTGTCAAAGAATGTGCAGCTATGTTTTAAAACCATTACAACAATGTAGTTAAGAGTGTGGCTGGGGCATTTACATCATGGCAAGTGGGAAATGCTAGTAACTGAGAGCTGCAGGGCACATTGCCAGGCTAAGGACCAGACAGGAGCCAGGGGACTCACAGTGACAGCACAAGTCAGGGTGGCATGAGTCAATAAGAAGAGACCACCTCACCTTAGTGAGCCAGGGGAAGACCTTGAGTTCTCTGGGTGTAGAGGCCAGCAGAGGACACCAGCAAGGCTCACACAGATGGATTCCACAAGCTGCATTTCAGCCAAACCAATTGGCCCACGTGTGGACCAGACCACTGTCCCTCAGCCACACTATATAAAGACTAGTGGCCTGGTGCACAGATTCGTGCACATCGAAAGGAAAATAATTAGAAGAAATATCTTAATATTGCTATCTGTCCTTTCTCTGTAATGTTTGCTGGTCGCTGTCTGTGGGGCGATCTGCGGGACTATCGGGTCCTGTTCACACCCACTTTGGCCTGGCGCCGCCTGCTCACCTGCTCTACCATCC
>NW_005338097.1:0-211 GCF_000412655.1 Myotis brandtii | reverse complement strand
GGTCCTGGGTTTGATTCCAGTCAAGGGCACATGCCAGAGTTGCTGGCTCAATCCCCAGTGGGAGGCATGCAGGGGGCAGCCAATCAGTGATTCTCATCATTGATGTTTCTATTTTTCCCTTGCCTTCTCCCTTCCTCTCTGAAATAAATAAAAATAAAATGGTTTTTTAAAAAAATATATTTTAATTTTTATTGATTTCAGAGAGGAAGGG
>NW_005338096.1:0-801 GCF_000412655.1 Myotis brandtii | reverse complement strand
CAGCTCCTTCGCCCTCTAGACTGACTTGGAGCAGGGACCTCACGTCTCTTCCTGGCGGGCTGGCTCTGGGGAGCAGTGGGACTGGCGGATGGTGTGTTGGCCCAGACATGGCCTCTTCCACACCCACTGCCATGGCTCTTTGGTTCCCCCTGGTGGTCATTCTTTTGTGCCCAGGTCCTAGTTGGGGTGGAGCCCTCCAGGACTGGTAAAATGCCCGGCAAGCCTAGGGCTCCTCCCTCACCTGCCCCCAGAAGTTGCAAGGATCCCTGGGCGGTGGGAGCTACTCACTGGAAGCAGATGGCCAGCAGCTGAGCCACGAAGTAGGCCCCTTCGCACACGGCGACGGTGGCTCCCGTGAACCTGCGTGGAGACAGGTGAGGGAGGCTGGGCCTCCTCCGGCTCTCCCTTCACCTTCCTGCGGTCGTCTTCTCGCCGCGCCTTGGCCTCCTGACCAGAAGCTTCTCAACCTCATCCTGTCACCCAGCCAGCGTCCCCCCGGTGGGTCTTGATGCCGGGGCCGGCATGAGGTTGGGCTGTGGTGGTGGAGGGGTTGGGGCCTGGGGCCCACAGACAGGTGAGGAGGGAGCTGCAGGCCAGCAGGAGGGGCCACCTCGACCCAGCACCGTGGGGGACACTGGCAGACGTTCTGCCTACTGTCACCAGGACGGACACCCCCTGCCCGACCGAGAGGCTTAAAGCTGCACAGTTCTTGCTTCAGTTCCCGAGCCTTTTCTTCTCCCGCTTTGCTCATCACGCACAAGGTCGCCGGGACGGGCTGACTGTGTCCTGAAATCATCTCAG
>NW_005338095.1:0-219 GCF_000412655.1 Myotis brandtii | reverse complement strand
TCCCCAGTAATGGGCATGCAGGGGGCAGCCAATCTATGTGTCATGCATCTCTATCTCTCTCTCTCTCTCTCTCTCTCTCTCTCTTTCTCTTTTCCTTCCTTTCTCTTGTTAAAAATCAATAAGAATATTGGGGGGAAAAATAACATTCCTCATTCCAACAGGATAGCCACAGCCTTGACAATAAAGGGAGGGAGGGAGGGAGGGAGGGAGGGGAGGAAG
>NW_005338094.1:0-273 GCF_000412655.1 Myotis brandtii | reverse complement strand
GAGAGCGTTTACTTTCTTAGAATCACTGAAGGTCACATTTCAGTGATCGAGGTGTGTGTGTGTGGGGGGTTGATCAGGGATGGGGCCGGTAAGGGGGAGGGGCCATGTGTGGTTGGCTGGCCAGCCCCGCCTCCGATCAGGCTGGTTGGCTGCCACAGTGTGAGCCATAGCCACCGGTCATTCTGGGTGTTCTGGTTGTTCCGCTATTTGGTCACTTGGCTTTTATATATATATAGATAATGAATTCTTAGAAAGAGAAACTAAACAAACAAT
>NW_005338093.1:0-244 GCF_000412655.1 Myotis brandtii | reverse complement strand
ATATATATAAAAGCCTAAGCTACTGGCCAACCGACCGGACGGCTGGTAGCTATGACACGCACTGACCACCAGGGTGCAGATGCTCAATGCAGGAGCTGCCAAGCGACAGCAACTTTGCAGAGTGCCCTCTTGCACTCTAGGACCCCTATGGGGATGTCGGACTGCTGATTTCGGCCCGATACCCGCAGGTCAGGCCGAGGGACCCCTCTAGTGCATGAATCTGTGCACCGGGCCTCTAGTTACA
>NW_005338092.1:0-259 GCF_000412655.1 Myotis brandtii | reverse complement strand
GAGTATTTTTTTAAACATTGCAAAACATGAATTGTGAGGGTCAGATATGGATAGTATTGTAATTCTTCATATTTTTAAAATTTTTCTCATTTGTAATTTGTTTTTCTGCTTTATATTTTATGAGTGTGTTTACATTGCTTTGAAAATCCTATATAGCAATTTAAAATATTAGTTTTGATACAGAGGAGAATACTACTAGGCTTTGACCTTAGTAAATTCTGACAAGGTTAATGTGAACAATAGCAAGTTTCTGAATCAT
>NW_005338091.1:0-1440 GCF_000412655.1 Myotis brandtii | reverse complement strand
GGTTCTTATACATTTTTATATCATTTAACAGTATAACTCAGAAATCCTTCTATGGCAACATATAGAGAACAATTCATTTTTTTCTACAAATGCAAAAAGTCCATTGAATGAGAATATTTTTAATTATCTAATTCTCTCTTTTATTAATAAGTAAATGGGGGTGGGGGGCACTAAAGCTCAGCAAATTATCAGAAAGTATATTTTTCTTCACTTATCAGATATTCTCTAGACTAAAATATTAGAATCAAATGTCTAGGTAAAGAAATGCACAGCAAAATTTTTGTTATGTATTTCAGAATTAGTATACATAAAAATCTTAATTGAATAACATTTCCAATAATTATTACTTTGGATAGGTTTCCAGTTCATTAAAAATATTGCATAGTTTATTTTTGCTGTATTTGAATACAGAAAAAAATGATAAAATATTTGATTAGTTATCATGTATTTCCACAGTCTAGCAAAACATATGAATGTAATATTTAAGGATTCATAATTGCACTGTATTTCAGGAGAGAATTAGTAATATATGCTAAATTTGCACTTGTTCCAACTGTAATTTTAATGTTTCCAATTAAGACATTTAATGAATAAAAGAATAACTGACATGTTTTGTTTAGAAATATCTCTAAATGACTTGCCCAGCCAGAACCTGAACAAAAAAGTTTCCTTTTAGAGTCTGTACTTTTAAAGCAACACCATTCTCTAGATATATTTAGAGGCTTCATTATGTCACAAGTTCTAACCTGCAATGTTTATGGAAACAGCTCATTCATTAATCCATTTGTGAACAACATATACTAAGACCTCCTATGCTTCATTAACAGTGTTAAGTGCTAAGAATACATAGATACTAGTATGTCAGACATGGCCCCTGGCCCCTAGGATTTATAGAAACGATATGATTCTGTCAAAAAATTCAGCATAATCTATCTTAAGATCAACAGTGTAGAATCATACAATTTAAATAATACAATATGCATACTTATATTACCATAGGATGTGTTCTTTGAATGTGTGAATTACACCATTCTCTCCTTGCTGTTGTGAAGTATTCATAGTGATTATCCAAGCATTTTAGCAAAATGATCAAGTATTCAAATATGTCCTCAGAAACCCTATTTTAATGTTTAATGTTTATGACATGTCTCTGTTCCCAAAGAGAACCACTATTTTCATAAGCACCAGATGAACGACTCATCTATCTATATGTAGAAATGCCGATCTGCACACCATATTTTCTAACATATTCTGGGGCTTTCCCAATCTAGGTTTCCATTATCAAAACACATCTATTATATCAGAGTCTTACTCATAGCTAAGAAATCAATGACCTACTGGGGGTTGGGGGCAGGGTTAGTAGGACAGATAGTCCTCGGATTATGTCGGACTCGACGTATTTCGTTTTGTGGTTACGTAGCCATCTCCCATTTATTTATA
>NW_005338090.1:0-298 GCF_000412655.1 Myotis brandtii | reverse complement strand
ACTCTGAAATGCCATAAAGCTTTGTTCTACAAAACAAAAAAATATGTAACATTTCTATTCTTATTATATACTCAATTTATCCAATGTTTTTTTTAAAAATAATAAAGGCAAATAGCCCCCAACACATTTGTTGGGCCCTTAAAGTATTTAAAATATTATACTAGACTAGAGGCCTGGTGCACGAAATTCGTGCACTCAGAGAGGGGGTCCCTCAACCCAGCCTGCACTCCCTTGCAGTCTAGGAGCCTTCAGGGGATGTCGGACTGCCATGGAGGTGGGAGAGACTCCTGCCACCGCC
>NW_005338089.1:0-790 GCF_000412655.1 Myotis brandtii | reverse complement strand
GCAGGAAAAACTTAGACTTTTTTTTCTTGTATTTTAATCTAATAACTTGATCTCTTTTTCCATGCCTTCTTTGAGGGGTCTAAGGAATATAAGTACTCAGTATAAGAAGCAGAACTCCCAATTCCTAGACTACCACTATTCACCATAGGATTACTGTTTGAGACATATTCATATTCATATCTACCAAAAAGACATGAACTGCTTGCTTTGTGTGACTATCAGAGACAAAAGTCATTCATTGCATTGCAGTTTCCAATATGCAGTTTTTGTCTTAAATCATTGAACTTTGTTATCCAAAATTTGAACTGAACAGATTCCATGTAGTGGAAGGGCAAGAGTGAAGTTTCTGATTGACCACATTTCTCAGTCATGGATTTGGCTGGTCAGGTATCAGCAACAGGAAAAGGAGGAGAAACAAAGTAAGTTCTGCTAGCTCAACTCACCACTTATGGCTCTAGAGGGGTTTTAAATTAGATATTCTGTCTCCTGTGGAGGCCTTTCGTAGCTAACATAATCTCATATTTCTCATTGTCCTCAATATGAAGTGATGACTTTTGAAAGACCTTTAGAAATTAGAAGATAAAAATGTTAGTAACCAAAAGCAAAATAAGCAAGTGGGACTACATCAAGCTAAAAAACTGCTGCTCAGCAAAAAAAAAAAAAAAAAACAAACAAAAAAAACAAACAAACAAAAAAACAATCAACAAAATTAGAAGGGAACCTAATGAATGGGAGAAATATTTGCAAATCATATATCTTATATAATAAAAGGGTAATATGCAAATAGACC
>NW_005338088.1:0-410 GCF_000412655.1 Myotis brandtii | reverse complement strand
GGAAAGAATTCAGAGCCAAGACTCAAACTATGAGAGAACATTTACTTAGAAAAATCACAGAGGTGGAAGAAGTGAGTGATAGAAGAAATGGGTTTAGGAAACATGTTACAGAGGCAAAAGGAGGGCTCTTGGAGCTTAAAAGTGAGGAAGGTAAAGGGGACATGCCAGGGGGAATGGGAAGGGAGAGGAGGAAGGGAAAGGCAGGGGCGTGCTCCAGGGAAGGAGAGCACGCTAAGTCCTGAGTCCTAATGGTTTTAAGGGTGTAGATTTTAGGGGAGGTCCCAGGGGAAGATCTCAGTAGAATATTCAGCAGATTTCCAGTTGTGCCCTTTCAGGGATGTGGTCTCCACTGATTGGTGCCAAGGTAGGGGGCCATTATTCAATGCAGCTGGTCCTGAGGTCAGCCTTGG
>NW_005338087.1:0-244 GCF_000412655.1 Myotis brandtii | reverse complement strand
TCATTTTGCCAATTAAATTCCCACACTTGTTCACAGGCAAGCGTACCCTTGGCGAGGGATACTGCTCTTTGGACCCCCCGGCACCAGGAAATCCTACCTGGCCAAAGTGGTGGCAACAGAGGCCAACAACTCCACCTTCTTCTCTGTATCCTCCTCAGACTTGATGTCTAAGAGGTTGGGGGAGAGTGAGAAGCTAGTCAAGAACCCGTTTGAGCTGGCCAGGCAGCACAAGCCTTCCATAATC
>NW_005338086.1:0-320 GCF_000412655.1 Myotis brandtii | reverse complement strand
TGCCAGCCTGATTGCCCCCTAACCGCTCCCCTGCCGGGCGATTGATGCCTAACTGCACCCCTGCGGGCCTGATGACCCCCAACTGCCCTCCCATGCCTGCCCAATTGCCCTCAACTGCCCTCCCCTGCAAGCCTGGTTTCCCTCAACTTCCCTCCCCTGCCCACCATCTTGTGATGACGTGGAGGGTGGCCATCTTGTGGCAGCCATCTTGTGGTGGCCATTTAGAGGCAGCCATCTTGTGACAATGTAGGGGCGGCCATCTTGTGATGATGTGAGGGCGTGACGCCAGGGTAAGAGTGCCATCTAGGCTTTTATTAGTA
>NW_005338085.1:0-1334 GCF_000412655.1 Myotis brandtii | reverse complement strand
ACTAAAGGATCCTCGGAATGTCCCCATGAAAACTAAGTCCCATCCCCTCCCCAGCCCCTGGCGAACACCTCCCCTTCTCTACCTGGTCTCTGAATATGACGTGACTGTTCCCTCTGGGAGTGGCATCATATACAGTATTTGTCCTTGGTGACTTGCTTCCTTCACTCCACACGGTGCCTTCAGTTATGTGGTAGCGCGTGTCAGAATTCCTTTTTAAGGCTGAATAATTTATTTCACGTACAGACTACATTTTGTTTATTCATCCATCAGTGGATACTTGGGTTGCTTCCACTTGGGGCCATTATGTTTATTGTACAATTTTAACATCTAGGTTTTAACTATAATGTCAACCAAAAATAATTGCGTACCTCTTTAGGTTTTTTATTTGTCTTTTCTATTTGATAGATTCCAGATCTAAAAGACAAGTTCCCGAGGAATTCACTCACTGTACCTTATTCCATGCAGTCTAAAGATATCTTTAATTTACAGCTCATGATTGCCATGCTGTTAGTTTCTTAGCAAAGGAAGACCAGCAGCTAAAAGCAGGTAGAGGATGAGCTAGTGGTGACCGCTGGACGCAGAGGGTGGGCCCCTGGGGCAGGGGAAGGAGAAGCAGACGCTTCAGGGCCTGTGCGGCACAGCTCGTGCGTGAGGCGTGGAGCCAATAGGACGTGATGGACAGCTTCCTGATGGGTGACACCAGCGCCTGCTCGCAGCCCCCTGACGAGGCAGTTCTATTCTGGCTCACGAAGCCAGATCACATTTCCATCGCTCATCCCGTTCCTGTGTGTGGGCAAACACACGGCAGCTGCGAAGCTGGCAGCTGCGCTGCCCGGACACCACGTGCTCTTCTGAAGTTGCAGTTTATTTTTCACGCTCTGGGAAGGAAGACGCGCTCTTCCCAGTCCCCCGGGTCGGCAGAGGAGTGCGAAGCTGCTGTTTGTTGTCACGTAGTTTGCTCTTTATTAGACAAAAAATCGTATGGAAAATCAGGGCTTGTTGTGGATCCCGTTGGATCATGAGTCAGTCACGTGATTGCTTTAAAGACACAATTAAGGCCGTGAAAAACGATGAGAAGAGAGACCTTTCCTAGTACTGCAGATGCTCTTGTTTGCCTGGGGCTTTAAGAAACTGGCCAGTGAAACATTTGACCTTCCAGGCTTATTGACAGAAATAAGATATCTTAAGTATCAAGATCTACTTAGAGATGTGGGTACTTCTAGTTTTTCCAGCTTGTGTCCTTGAATTCTCTGACAGGGATGGGGGAATACTTTTATTTTGACCATCGAAAAAATACGTATTGCCCTAGCTGGTTTGGCTCAGTGGATAGAGCA
>NW_005338084.1:0-483 GCF_000412655.1 Myotis brandtii | reverse complement strand
TTTTTTTTCTTTTCTTTAAAAATCCATTGAAAAACACACACATGTAGAATAAAAACATAATATCCTTACTCTTGGAAAGAACATGGGGCATGTGTATAAATAAAGTTTGGGGATCCGGTGCTTGTTGCAGTTCCAGGAATTTGGGAGGAAAGAAAGGAATCTGTAAGGGAGTCACCACCCCCAACTATCCCTACAGGACCTCCCTCCCTAGGCCACTCTGTCTGCTGGAGACCATCCATCTTGACTTGGTGCTGACCTCTGTAGTGGTAAAAACTGCATTCTTCTAGAACAGTTAGTGCAAATTGAAACCAATATGGAAGAGACACTTTCCTAGTTCTTTAGCATATGTGAAAAGTGGCTCTACTGGAGGGAGACTTATTTTTTTCTTAAAACTCCAGGGTCTACACATACAAATAAATGTTATTGCCTTCAGAATACTCATTTTGCATGTTCAATTTGTAACAATGAAAATACATCCTGCAT
>NW_005338083.1:0-271 GCF_000412655.1 Myotis brandtii | reverse complement strand
CACGCAGACAGTGGCTCTAGTCTCCCTTCAGGCTTCACAGTAATTATATAGTCTAATTTCGTTATATTAAGGAAGAGAAAATGAGGCCCTGTGGTTCTGACTTTTTAATAGTGTTACAAGCAATTCAGCAAAGCCAAGAGCTGACTGCTCTCCCAGAGGCCTCTCCACAATCACGGCTCCCTCTCTTCATAAATACTTATTACAGGAAAGAGACACCAGGAGTAGTGAGGGTTTTGTTAGAACACTTAGACAAGGATCAGATTTGAGTTCA
>NW_005338082.1:0-1639 GCF_000412655.1 Myotis brandtii | reverse complement strand
AGCAGAGGAACAAAGTCCAGGAGGTAAGATAGAGTTTGGGGAGTTCTGTGAATAAAAATTAACAAAAAAATTTTTACCATTAGATTAAGCAAAGACATTTCTGGGCCATATGTTTATTCTTACACTATGTGAAAACAAAGTAATTTATTTCCTTTTTACTTAAATGATTTTCCGTGTATTTTATTTCCTTGTGCATATAAGAGGGACATACCAGAGCGAGTTTGATGGGTTTTAGTCCCATTTTCTCATCATAGCCTTGAAAACTTGCAACTAAAAAGTTTTTCTGAACTTCCCTGGCTCTTTATAAATTACATTGCCCCTCAAGCCTAGTCGAGGACAGTGAAGGGCCTGGCATGCAGGTAGGAAGTTCTGAAGATGCCGTAGCTCTCCCTGTTTCTCTCGTTACTTAAGAAAAGAGCTTAGAAGTGAGTATTCATCAGATTACTCTAGTGCTCTAAGTGTTTCAGCTGAAGAGGTAAAGTGTTTGACTTGAAAGCATACAAATTTTCATCCACTACCTGGTGTAGAAACTTGATTACGCAAGAAATTAAGTAATGGCCTCCAGTGGAACATGCTTTTCCCCCCCTTTAAATGTCAAGGATACTGCTTAAGGGAGGGGGTGAAATTGGATAGTCTATGAACGTATTAATCATTGCAGGTGGAGAAGCTGTGTCTGTTAAGATGTGTTGTGGGCAGAGACTCTTGGAAGAGTTATATAAGCAGATTTGGTTCAGTGGCCAGGTACAACTTTGAGTATTATTCCAAGAAAAAGGACTCCACTGAGCACACTGCTTATTGTATATTATTTCAAATGTTCATGAGGCACAGTGCAGGCTCAAACCTATATATATATATATATATACCCCCCTCACTGTGCTGCCACTTCATATAATCTCTCTCTAAGATGTCTATAGAAGATGCTTAGATCAAACAGACATGATCAAGACAGGTGTTGGCTTAAAGGTTAGCTAAGTCCAGGAGGACATGGTTTCAGGGTTGGGTCTGGTTATGGTTCAATGTAGTAGGGGCCTTAAATCCAACAAAGATAAATGTCAGCCTGGTCCGCTGGGCCTTCCAAGGAGACAGTCCAGCACCCTGGATAGCTCCTTCAACAGCTGCCTAGGGTAAGCAGAGACTTATTTCTGAAGAAATGTAGGCCGGTCAGCTAGCTTCATTCACTTTGCAGAGCTTTATTAAAAAGAGAATTTAGCTCCTTTATGCTTAAGGACTCACCCTTGCTCAGCCATGATGGATTAGGTTTTACGTTTAGTTTCCCATTTCTAGTCACCTTCTGGATTGACATGCACGCCCATGAATGGAAGAGGCCAGAGGATGGGGAGAAGTGGAGGCTGCTCTGTCGTTACAGAACTATTTGATCTCAGAAGTCCTTTCAGAGCTATGGCTCAAAACTGAGAGCCTGGCAATATATGCACACACACAAAAAACGAAATCTTTGGTCTCTGCATTCTACACGTGCCCCTATAGTCAGGTCTCCATGCAATGGTGGGGGAGATCTTTGAGATATGTTATTCAAGTCATAAGATCTTGCAGTTAAAACTCTCACTGCACTTAAAGTCCAGATTGTTTTCTATGGTTTAAAATACTACACATGGTCTTACTCCTGCTTACTCCTCCTTCT
>NW_005338081.1:0-255 GCF_000412655.1 Myotis brandtii | reverse complement strand
CTAGAGGCCTGGTACACAAAATTTGTGCATTGGGGGGCGGGGGAGTGGGAGTGGATCCCTCAGCCCGGCCTGTGCCCTCTCACAGTCCGGGACCCCTCGGGGCATAGCTGGCAGTCGGACATCCCTCTCGCAATCCAGGATCCCTCGCTCCTTACCGCCTGCCTGCTCGCTGCTCTTTACCGCTTGGCTTGCTGCTCCTTAGAACTGCCACAGAGATGGGAGAGGCTCCTGCCACCTCTGCTGCGCTCGCCAGCC
>NW_005338080.1:0-205 GCF_000412655.1 Myotis brandtii | reverse complement strand
GAGAGGGATGTCCGACTGCCGGCTTAGGCTTGATCCCGCGGTCGGACATCCCCCAAGGGGTCCCAGACTGGAGAGGGTGCAGGCTGGGCTGAAGGACACCCCCCCCCACCGTGCACGAATTTTGTGCACCGGGCCTGTAGTATAGGCATATGTTGGGGTGCCTGGAGAGGAATTTTCTGATATTTGCTAGTGATTATGGGGGAGG
>NW_005338079.1:0-322 GCF_000412655.1 Myotis brandtii | reverse complement strand
GCTCGCGAGCCACAGTTTGCCAACCACTGGCCTAGAGAATCACAAAAATCTTAAAAATCTTAGAGCTAGAAAGAAATCTCTGAATATCTCTAGGCTGACAAAGTACCGCAGGCGGGGCTGTGCTCCCATCTATGATCTGGCAAGTTGCTGCCAAGCAGAGCATCCTCTCCAAAACCTGCAAGTCATCATGGACCCACAGTGCTACCCAAGCGGTACCCCCACTTCGTCACCACAACGAAACATCCCCTGCAGCCAGTCTCAGCAAAGACTAGGCTCCTGAAATGTTTACAGAAAGAGTAGCCCGCAAGCCCTGAGTATAAAC
>NW_005338078.1:0-213 GCF_000412655.1 Myotis brandtii | reverse complement strand
CCTCCTGCATGCCCCCTACTGGGGATCAAGTCTGCAATCCGGGCATATGCCCTTAACTGGAATTAAATCCAGGACCCTTCAGTCCTCAGGCCGACGCTCTATCCACTGAGCCAAGCAAGCTAGGGCTACTCTAATTTTTTTAAGCAAAGTTGATCATGGTATTCAAGTTCCTTAACCCTCAGTTATCTCAGTGGTAAAGCTGCTATGATAATA
>NW_005338077.1:0-1247 GCF_000412655.1 Myotis brandtii | reverse complement strand
AGCCTCCTAAGACTGCTCTTTCTGCCCCTCTGCACCCCTGCATGCCACATTCTTCTTCCCCTTCATCTCCACAGCGGTACCAACACTAGGCTATTGTAAGTAACAGACACCTACTGACTGTGTAAGAGTAACAAAAGCAGGTACAAGACAGCACAAACAGGAGTCAGCTAAAGAATTCCTCCAAATCCTATATAATAAAAGGTTACTATGCAAATTGTCCCCTAGACCAGGAGTTCGACCAGGGGGCGGGGCCAGCCAGCCAACCACCCACAGCCCCTCCCCTCAGCCGGCCCAGCCCCTGATCACCCCCCGCCCACCCCAATCAGGGAGGGCTAGCCAGACCCCACCCGTGGTGCACGAATTCATGCACCAGGCCTCTAGTAGTCAATAATAAAAAGACAACCTGTTTTTTTAAAAATGGGGAAAAGCCTTGATTTCAAAACAGACATTTTAAAAAAGAAGGTTATGGATCACTAGCAAGCACACAAAGCAGTATTCATTGGTGTTCACATAAATACCATGTCAATCCGTATTACCATTTCTCACTAACCAGATTGACTAAATTTTATTTTGTTTTTTAATTTAAATATATTTTTATTGATTTCAGAGAGGAGGGGAGAGGGAGAGGCAGATAGAAACATAAATCATGAGAGAGAATCATTGATCCGCTGCCTCCTGCAGGCCCCCTACTGGGGATCGAGCCCACAACCTGGACATGTGCCCTGACTGGGAATTGAACCGTGACCTCCAGGTTCATAGGTCAATGCTCAACCTCTGAGCCATGCCAGCTGGGCCTGTTCTCTATCTTAATTATCATGGTGGTCACAAGGAGATAAACAATTGCCAAAACTCATTGAACTATACACCTAAGATATGTGCAATTTATTGTATATAAATTGTACTTTTAGAAAAATCCTAATGCCTACACCACACTGTAGTCCAATTAAGTCAGTCTCTGTGGGTAGAATCTAGGCACAAGTATTTTTTTAAAGCTCCCCAACTGGGGCCTCATCTTCCACAACTAAAAACTCTCCCATGGTATTTCCATTTAAAAAAGAAAAAACAAAACAAAAAAACTTTATTTGGGGACGTCTCCACGCCGCACGCGCTTGTGTGCCTCAGGACATCAGTCAGCAGCGTCAGGGTGATCGGATCCGCTGTGGTGGTCTCACAGTGCTCGTGTTCAAGCCCCTCCTATTTTACTTACTACAGGCCCCAAAGCGCAGGAGGACTGATGCTGTAATTCG
>NW_005338076.1:0-293 GCF_000412655.1 Myotis brandtii | reverse complement strand
GCAGTGACTGATTCCCCACAAGGTGTCCCACCCCAAACCACAAGTAAAATCAACATCCTCTTCTCACCAGAATTTGAGTCGCCAGAACTGGGCAAACAGTTTTTCTTTTCCCCCACATCATAATTTTCAAGAAATAAAATCAGAGTGAAACTGAAACTCTTTATTTATGGGTGAGGCAAAAGTAGGTTTATAGTTGCAAGTACATGAAACACGGAGTTTACCCTTTTTTAAATTTTATTTATATATATTTACTATTTTAATCCTCGCCTGAGAATATTTTTCCATTGATTTTT
>NW_005338075.1:0-801 GCF_000412655.1 Myotis brandtii | reverse complement strand
GGCTAGCACAGAATTATTCACCTCAACTGAGTAAATTGTTCAGAGCCAATTCGGTCACCAATTAAGGTGACTTGGATTTCTAGAGATGCTGAATATAGGCGAAGGCAAGGCTACATTCCTTTGGGGCAATCTGGGCTGATGAACATCTCCATTGAGCTGCTCAAGAACAGAAAATATGCAAATATTCCTAATGCTCCTTAAATGATGTGCCAAACATGTATTTAAAATGGTAAACTATTGTTGCAATTTGAAAGCATGCAAATTGTATAAGCTGCAAACAGAAAATGGGAGAGAGAACATAGAATCGCAGATTTGTGGATTTTCCCTCTTTTAATAACTGACAAAAACTCTTTGATCAAATAGATTCTGTTGACAGAGACTTTTTTCACGGCAGATGGAAGCTCTTATCTTGAAGCCATGAAACAGAAAAACTGTTCACAAGGATTGCTTTGAATGTCAGTTTCCCTGTATCATGTAAGTTTAGGGATTTGAAACAGACAAAAACATGTGGGATAAAAGACACAATGCAGTATGTATTCTAATACATGGTAATTTATTGCCATTTTCCCCACTAAACAGCATACTCTTGTAGCACACATCGCTCCCTATTCAGAAGTTATACCACTGTTTGTAAGCTCATTTTTCTAATAAAAATTATTCTGTACAATATGAATCTCTCTTAAAACAAATTTAAGCTGGTTGTATTCCCTATTAGTTCAGTCAGAATTCTTGAAACCACATATATTTGTTTCAATACTAATAGACTGGCTGGAAAAAATATGGAAGAAATTGAAACATTTT
>NW_005338074.1:0-257 GCF_000412655.1 Myotis brandtii | reverse complement strand
CCTGGGCCTCCCTCTGCAGGGCGATAGCTGGCAAGCCCGGCCCATCCGCCACAGTGTACCTGGCCGCTGGCCTGGGCCTCACTCTGTAGGGCAATGGATCACGGAGCCCCAGATCAATGTCCTGCAGAGGGAGGCTCTGCCCACCCACCGCAGCACCCACAGTAGGGTAGCCTGGGCCTCCCTCTTTGAGGCAATAGAGGCACACGGAAGCCCTGCCCACCCAGCCTGGGCTCCGCCATTGTCACTGCCCACAGGGA
>NW_005338073.1:0-246 GCF_000412655.1 Myotis brandtii | reverse complement strand
GAGAAAGAGCAACATCAATGATGAGAGAGAACCATTGACCAGGTGTCTCCTGAAAGCCCCATACTAGAGATCAAGCCCGCAACCCGGGCATGTGCCCTGACCCAGAATTAAACCATGACTTCCTGGTTCATAGGTGGATGCTCAACCACATTATTAACCAATGTCATCCCTATAAACTTAGTAAAATTTTAAAAAAAAGAAATACTCACACTTTAAAAAATTGACTCAATTTTAAAATATACATAC
>NW_005338072.1:0-314 GCF_000412655.1 Myotis brandtii | reverse complement strand
ATAGAAAAGACTGGCCATTTTATTATAAAACTAGTGGCCCGGTGCACAAAATTCATTCTCATTAAAAGAGAATTAATTAGAGGAAATATTTTAATAATGCTATTTTCCTTTTATAATAGAAGTGTCAGAGATGAAAGAAAATTAGTAAAATGTATATGAAAATCTTCCTCCTGTCAGAGTCTGGGGTGCACCATGGGACCCAGAGTCAAGTCCTTGCAAACCTGAGCATGCCTCAAAATCACATGAGATCCAGGCCTGGCCAGCCACACCTCCATCAAGCCCTGCAGGGTGAGGGGGGTGCAGCCTCAGGTCCC
>NW_005338071.1:0-766 GCF_000412655.1 Myotis brandtii | reverse complement strand
AGGTGCAGAGGGAGCAGCAGGTGCAGAGGGAGCAGGCACAGCGTCTCCACATTCATTCAGCACCTCACACCTGCCAGGTGTTGAACTGAGCGCCTAACTCTCAGCGGGCGCTTCGACAGCCTCTGCAGCACGTGCCTCTGTGCAGGGGAGGATGCTGAGCTTCTACCAAGTCAGACACGCAGTGACCCAGTGACCGGCAGGGCTGGGGGCACCCTCAGGGCCCCAAAGCCTATGGACCGAAGGGTCACGGGTTCGATTCCTAGTCAAGGGCATGTACCTTGGTTGCAGGCTCGATCCCCGACCCCACTGGGGTGTGAATGGGAGGCAACCAATCAATGTTTCTCTCTCTTACCCCCCATCCTCTGTCCCCTCCATCCTCTCTAAAAAAACAATAGAAAAAAATGTCCTGGGGTGAGGATTAAAAGAAAAGAATGATGCTGCAGATTCCCACTCTCTGACCTGGGACAATCTTTCTGAGGGAAAGAGGCTACAGATATCAGGATCCTGGGTTTGAGCCTAAACAGACAGTGTGTACAGCTCCTGGCAGGCGCAGTGCCCCTTTGAGCGTTTTCTTGTGCAGGAAGCTCTGGTGCTTGCTCCCACGCAGGCACGAGAAGGACTGCCTGGGGAGGGGCCAGTGGTCAGTCGCTGAGACGTGAGGACTGAGGCTGGTGACCTCAGTTTTATGACTGTCCTCCTATGAATGCTTACTTGTACATTTATTTTTTTAAATATATTTATTGACTTCAGAGAGGAAGGGAGAGGG
>NW_005338070.1:0-246 GCF_000412655.1 Myotis brandtii | reverse complement strand
CTGTTAAGTTGTTCAGACCAGGGCTTTTGTTTGCTGGGATACTTTTGATTACTGTTTCAATTTCATCTGTAGGTATGAGCCTATACAGATTTTTTGATTCTTCCTGATTGCGTTTTATAAGCTTGTATTTTTCTAAGAATATGTCTATTTCATCCAGGTTGTCCAGTTTGTTGAGTAGAGTTGCTCATAGTATTTTTTTATATACATTATATTGATTTCAGAGAGGAAGAGGGAGGGAGAGAGAGA
>NW_005338069.1:0-768 GCF_000412655.1 Myotis brandtii | reverse complement strand
TGCTTGGCAGATGCCACGTATTTTCTGGCAATTCAATACTGTCTGCTTAAATATAAGCAAACTTTAATTAGAATTTATTTTGTCTGTTTTTGACAGAATATCAACCACTGCTACTCAGTAAGCTTGTTTGAGCTGAATAGCCAGCAAAACACATTGGTCAACTGTCATGTATAGACTCTTCCTCAGACCACCTGCACTCTAAAATATGTCCACTTGACAGAGGATTACAATTCATATTACTGATACCAATGACATTCCATTGCAATGAATGTCCAGCGAGTGAATAGCATAGAGTATTTTCTTAAAATGGAATTTCACTGAAGCAGAAACTATATGGATGTAACCTACCACCACTATTCAGTCTTATGATTGCAACTGGCTTTTCATTTAAATGGTCTTGAGGCTGGATAATGAGATTCCACCTAAAATTTTAAAATGATATTTAAAAGCTAAAATTTTTATAAGCTAAAATTTTTAAATTATATTTTAGTTTCCTTATGGTCTAGCTACTTGAAATAAATGGATACAAAAGTTGTTTATATTTTCTTAAATGAGTAAAATTAACAACTGTAAAAGTATTAATTTTCAAAGAATATTCTAATACCTTAATTTTCCATCAGTAACTCCCACAAAGAACTTGTCATATCTCATCCAACAAAAGTGTGTATGAATAAAACACAGTCTGCACATTCAGAGACCCTGGAGGTATTACCAAATCAATACTCCTCTGTTATCCATTGTGACTGTTTTGTGTGTGTGTGTGTGTGT
>NW_005338068.1:0-825 GCF_000412655.1 Myotis brandtii | reverse complement strand
TATGTTTTTTGCCCACTGGGGTGTAAACTTCCTCAGGGAAGAAGTATAACGCCTGCCCATAAGGAGGATTCTGTAGATCTTTGTAAAATAGCCAGGTCTAACGATTCTATGTGCTAACGCTGCTAAACTCTCAACCCTGCCCCCTTCCTTGTTTGTGTGAAAAATAATTTTTTATCTCTGTACCTTTACTGGGGAAGCTTCTGCAGTTCTCTGCAAGAGAATTAGCCAACATTGCAGGCAAGGGCAGACATTTCAAAGAGAAATGTTACCAATATTATTGCTTTCAGGGTAGACATAATATCATGCTATAGCGAAACATTATGAAACCATTTCTGTTTGAAGCTGATTCACTGAACCAATAATTTGAAATTCAGCTGATGTTAGAGATTTTTTTATTTAAAAATGACTGTTGGTCTACTAGACTGGCAAATTATATAAGTCATAAGAAATGAAAGAGCTTTGTTTTCCATCTAGCGCTCCGTTAGGGACAAATACAAACTCTAAATCTCCTAAAACAGCATTTTGGGGAATTTTTTTTTATAAGTCCAGCATCTATTTTGGGTTTCTACATAGTTGCCCAGAAGCAGCTAATTTGAAGAAACTAATATGAATTGTTTTTTAAAAAGGAGGGGGTGTCCCTGGCCAGGTGCCTCGGTTAGTTGGAGCATAGTCCCATGCACCAAAAGGTTGCGGGTTTGATTCCCTGTCAGAGCGTAAACCTAGGTTGCTGGGTCAATCCCCAGTCAGGGTGTCTCTCTCTCTCTCCCTCCCCCCCTGTTCCCTTTCCTCTTCCTCTCCCTCCCTTCCTCTCTTCCTCAAATCAAT
>NW_005338067.1:0-331 GCF_000412655.1 Myotis brandtii | reverse complement strand
TATGCAAATAGATCAAACAGCAGAACAACTGAACAACAAACAACCGGTCTCTATGATGTGCGCTGACCACCAGGGGGCGTGCACGGAACATGGCAGGCATCGGCAGCAGGTGGGATGTTGGAGCAGGTGAAAAGGGGCACCAGACCAAGGCAGAGCACCAATTGCTGTCATCGGGCGAGCCTCTAGTGGTTACTGAAAATTCTTTGCTCCTGTGTGCCACAGTCCTGCCCAGTGTTTGCACCTGCTGCCGGCGCTGGCCCTGATCGCTTGGCGCTGTCAGTGGGTGTGAGTGGAGGCTGCTGCCCCGATCACCCCTGAGGGCTTCTCCACC
>NW_005338066.1:0-639 GCF_000412655.1 Myotis brandtii | reverse complement strand
TGTAACTGTTTTTTAAGACATTGAATTATCAGGCAACAGAGAACAGTGATCCCTGAGAGACGGCAAACAAATGAGGCCAGTTCTGCAATGGCCCCGGTTTATTGCCTGGAGAGAATTTCCAGGCCTTGTTTCAGGGAGAGGGGCCCTAGAGGGGCTTGTAAGCTTTTCTGAGTGGAGGAGACAGAGCTGGGCATCTGAGGAGGCCAAGGCGGCTAGCCTTCACAGAAGAGTATAGATAGGACTTTGGAAGGGACAAAGCCCCCTGAAGCATGTCATTGGGCACTGATTCACACATGCATTTGAGGACACCGTGGAGTCAGAGGGAAAAACCATTCAAAAGAATCAGAGGAAACAATCTCTGGAGCTAATGCAGGCAAATGCTCATCAAGAGGGTAACAAATTCTATTTCAAACAGAGTAGAAAACCTCATAAGACATGGGACCTCTGAAGTATTCAGAAGGGGTTTGCCTTAATAGGAGGGCACAATAGCCTGAGACTACCTGTTGCTCTAGTCCTTTCTCATGGAATTGAAAGCAAGATCCAACAGGATTAAACTTTTCCATGTAATTTACCTGCACCCCAGACCCAAATTAAAAAATATTTGTAGGGCCCTAACCGGTTTGGCTCAGTGGATAGAGC
>NW_005338065.1:0-265 GCF_000412655.1 Myotis brandtii | reverse complement strand
TAATCTGAACAATAAAGATTTAATTTTAAAAAAAATTAAATAAATTAATAAAAGACTGTTGAAGAATGGAATAGTCAAAGATTTTCAAAACATGTCAAGTATTAATTATAAGGAAGAAAATATTCCTTGACAATGGAAAAATGAAGAAGTCATCACCTTAACCAAGTAAGCAAAGTTAGCATCAGCAACAGTAGAGCAAGCTGACATAATGTGCCTTGCGTGTGATGCACTAGGAACACATCAACACCCCCACCGCCCCCCGCCC
>NW_005338064.1:0-420 GCF_000412655.1 Myotis brandtii | reverse complement strand
GTGTGTTCCCAAACTATTATCACACACGGCTGCAAAGTGCCTCGCATTACTTCTATAGTTCTGATAGAAAGAAAATATAACATTAAGTAATTCCTGGATTTTTTTTTAATTCTCTCTCAATACTCTGAAAGTGATAAAGTAGTATATGGCTTCTGGACTCTTACTGTTGCAATAAAAGAAACCCTTAAATATAAATGTTCACAAAAAATACCTGAAAATTCTAAAGCAGTACCTACCTCCTTTTGACACTATTTTTGATGTCTTTTACTACCTCTTATTTTCTCAGCATTTTGAAAACCTCCAAGACACTTCTAAAATAATAAACAGCTTGATATGTTCCCTGGAATTGCTTGAACTTCATATAGCTTCCAGAATACCCCTGAGTTACTTTTCACCTGCCAGAGGATTTGATGTTTGAAA
>NW_005338063.1:0-503 GCF_000412655.1 Myotis brandtii | reverse complement strand
CATAACAAGTAAAAAGATTGCTATGGCAAATGACAGTCAAAGAGAAGAAATGGATCAGAGAAACGGGCATGCCACGGTAGATATATGATGTAAGGCTGGAAAACTACCAGGTAATTATGTTCTTTCTGTAGGCACCAGGAAGATACTTCAAAGTAATTAGGAATATGGAAGTGAGAAAGCCATCAGTGTTAGCGCCTCGGGCCTAAGCTAGGATTTATGTGAGGAAAATGTTAGGGAACTGGTTTCACTAATAAGAATGATGATATTAAGTTCCCAAAATAATGGAGTCTATGTAGCAGCTCTTAACAGTTTAAAATGATGTGGGCTCAGTAATCCCCATGGGTAACAAGGTGGGAATGACACTGAGAGGAGCATTGCAAGCAGAGAGCCATAGGCACAGCTAATATAATAGACTTTTCTGATGATCAAGATAGATGTACAACTAACAAGATAATTGCTCAATTTTCTTAACAACCACAACAAAAATCACAGAAGGATGATTA
>NW_005338062.1:0-354 GCF_000412655.1 Myotis brandtii | reverse complement strand
TTTTGATTCCAGCTCCAGGGCTTCTTCCTCTAATGAGCTGAAGTTTTCACCTGGCTAATAAGGCTCATTCTCAGGTCGTATCCAAAATTGTGTAGAAATGATATTGGAACACAGTAGAAATTGTTTTGCTTTATACTCTTCCCTGATACTACAGGAGACAGATGCCTGTAGTAAACAAGCCCCCGTGGAAACTGACCAACTGACCAGCAAGATGTCCACTCAGTATAGAGTATGTTTCCACTTAGTCTTGCTACCTACGTTCCTCCAAGAAAGACCTCATTGGACCTCTGTGTGTGTGTTTTTAATAACATACACAGGAGATGCTTAAGAGAGTAAACATAGCCTTAAAAAGTC
>NW_005338061.1:0-1512 GCF_000412655.1 Myotis brandtii | reverse complement strand
TTTTTTTTCATCATAGCACTTATCATAAGAGGTAACCCAAAATATTTTTAAATGTATGAATACATTTTATTCTATGAGGCTAGTACTGACATGAACTCTATTTTCAAAGCTCAGAGAGAATGAAGTAAATTACCCATTTAAACCAAGTTGTCTGGCATCCAAATGTGTGTTCTTAATCACCACACATTGGAATGTTCTTTTACTGACCAGATAAAGTCTATTGTTTCAATGTTAAACATAGGCATTTGAAAGAACAGAGATGGATAGAGAGTAAAATATTGCTGATAATGAAATGTCCAGACACATGACAAATTACTAGGGTTGTGAGAATGAAAAATGATATGTACCTCCAAGCTTTCATCAAGCAATTGAAAATACCTTTTCGTTTTTTATGAGAGGGTCAAGATGGTTCTATTTTAAGATCTGTACTTACTGGCAAAATTGATTGCTGTATATGCAGGGAGAAATATTTCATTCTCTTCTATCTCTGATAGAAAGTGGAAAGAGGAAACACTAAAACAGGAAAATATGTGTGACATCTATAGGACAGTAGATACTTAAGCCACTGAGCAGCTAAAGAATTAAATCAGAGGTATGTTTTGGCACATTTTACAGCTGCTACTCGCTTCCCTTCTATTCTTTTTCTATTTTATCATGCAGGCCTTGGATCTGGTGCTCCCTTTTTGTCATTGTGCCTGGGAGTTACAGAATGTCACTGGCAAGGCTCTTCCTGGAGGCGGATGGACACTCCAAGAAAGCAAAGAATAGGAAATCCATCACAGGGCTGAGTCAGCTGCCCCTGCAGTAGCCCCAGACTTTGTCCATAACATGAGGGACCTATTGGCCAACATGAGGGACCTATTGGCCAACATGATTATTCCTCTGGTGTAAAACCTGATGCTGTAGGTTTAAGTAATGTTAGTTACATTGAGGCTTGAAGTTCTTATGTCTGCTCCATCCTCTCATTGTCAGGACAGATATCTCCCATGGGGAATTGCCATGGTTTTATAAAATCTTATTTCTATTCTTTTAGAGATTGTCTCTTAAAGTAACTTTAAGTATCTTCAGATTTTTCATAAAGTTTTATAAGAATCTGAGATAGCATATAGGTAAAGTTTTAAAATTTTACATTTCTAAATCTATGCAGTAAATATCATGATGTCTTGGGTAGATGACATAATTTTGGGGGGCTGCATTTTTCTCTCCCATCATATTTTCATTGAAGCACTAGGCCAAGAATCTGTTTCAAACTCCAACAGAAACAAAAAAGACCTATATTGCCTTCAACAATCTGGGACTACCTACTTTGCATATCCCAGTGTAACTTCAAATGAGACCTGCTGCAGGTCACTGATTAAATCACATGCCGATGTCTGACCACAATCTATGAGTCAGTATTAAAGGAAGATTTACTTGCTTCCTTTTAGTTTATTTTCTTCATAGAAAGAAAAAAGGAAAATAATAAAAATCCAAGGATATGCTGTTACAACTCCATAGATATGGAAGATAAAC
>NW_005338060.1:0-340 GCF_000412655.1 Myotis brandtii | reverse complement strand
GCCTGTCAGGTTAGCATGTGGCCCCTTTCATCCACACCCCTAAGGAGAGACCTGCTGTTTTGGAGTTGGGGTGAATTCAGTTCGGGAGGGTGTTGTTATAAGCCCCTTTGGCTTCATATCTAAAGTCACATCCAATTGGCTTTTTCTAAAGTTAACAGATTTTCTGTCTCTTGTGTTTCATTCCTCACTTAGTTATAGATTTTGGAAGGAAATAAAGGAGCTGTTATATATTTATTCCCTAAATCAAAAGCTATATGGCATCTTTTAATTTGGAGTTTGAATGGGACCTTAAGAAGTCATCTGTAGGACCTAAATAGACACCTTTCAAAAGAGGACATTC
>NW_005338059.1:0-258 GCF_000412655.1 Myotis brandtii | reverse complement strand
TACATTTTGCACCATGGGGTCTTGGCAGTGTTGGCTGAGGCTTGGTGGGGTGTCGCTCCAGAGTGGTGGTGGTGGGGCCTGTGTCCCACTTGGGGGAAGCTGAGTGTTGGTTTGTGGGCGCCAGGCCTGTGATACAGTTTATTTTTAAACGGCCAGTGTGCATCATGGCAACTCCTGCATTGAGCATCTGCCCCATGGGGATCAGTGCATGTCAGAGCTATCGGTTGGACAGACGGACACTTAGCCTTTTATATATAT
>NW_005338058.1:0-506 GCF_000412655.1 Myotis brandtii | reverse complement strand
TCTGACTCATCAAAGAAATAGCCCATATCATTGACAAGTGAGTGATTTCAACACGAATATTGCCTGATGTTATTGGGACATTAAGGAACTTCTTCACTTGATTGGTGAGAATGTAGCCCGACTTATGAACATTTCTGTTTCTGTTTACACTGATCCTATGCCTGAAAACTTTCTTTTTGAATGCCACATATTTTTATGTACTAGATACAAATTCTTTATGACTGGCTTTTCTGATTCCTCAATCAGAATCAATCCCTTTTTTTACTCTGCACATATTCTCCTGTCTTTCAACACTTTTCACAATCTGCCGTGTGATCTCTTCAGCTTTGCATATGGGGGGGTTTGATGCAATCGGAATTTTTGGGGTCGTATTGCTATGTAACCTTGATATATCTGAATCACAAGTGTTATTTTGGTTAATTTTAATCACATTTTATCTTTTAATAATTACTTTTATTTGGTTCAATACATTAGGCAATTTATTATTATTATTATTATTATTATTA
>NW_005338057.1:0-1394 GCF_000412655.1 Myotis brandtii | reverse complement strand
CTCCCTTGCAAAGTTGTTGTGATGATCAACTTAGTTAAAAAGATGGTGCCCTTAGCAACTTGTTTGTGTTCAATAAAAATTAACTACTGTTGTTATATAATCTACATGGCATATGTAATACATATGCCAATTCCATTATATATTTTAACTTGATTCTTCTTAATTAAAATATTGTGACTGAGGATATAGTATGATTTTTTTGGAATGCAATTTTTATATTATTAACAAGGTGTAGGGTGGGCATAGGCAGAAAATAGATTAGAAATTTCAATAGATTTCTCAATTTTCTTATCTATCTATCTAGCTATCTGTTTGCTTCTCTGTCTGTCTATTCATGTTCCTCAAAACAAGCCAATTTGTTGGGTGATGGAGATACAAAGATGGAGATACCACATTTCCTCACCTTCTAAAGTTTATAGACTGGAGGGAAGGTAGAAATATATAAACCCATAGTTTTAATTATAATATGAAATGTGCTAGAGTAGAGGGATGAATAAGATGCCTGAGACAACTAACGGGAGGCTTTTAGCTCAACCTGGAGACTCTAGAAAGACTGCCTTTGACTTTTAAAGAGTAAGACTTATGCAGGTATGAGAGATAGATGGCACTCTGCATGATCTAGGTGCTTAAAGTGGCACCACCAATGTTGAAATCCCAAGCAATTCAGTATCACCACAACAGTCATAGTAGCTGACATTTATTGAACACATACTATGTTCCAGGCATTATACTGAATTCTTTACATATTTTTTTTAATTTAAACTTTGCAAAAACCTCTGAGGAATCCTCATTCTCGTTTTATAGAAGAGGAAGCTGAGCATGGATAGTCTGCATGGCTTGCTGTAGGTTACCGGCAGACCCTTCTTTTAAATACCCCACAAACTGAGTGTCCAGCTTGAGGAAATATCTCAGAGAGAGGGAACCAGCAGGGATGTGATGTCAAGGTGAAGGGTTAGGATAGGCACCGTGGGGAGCCAGTGACAGGTGTTCATCTGGGAATAATGAGTTAACTGTGAACCCAGGTGCTTCTGTGGGAAGGATAGACTATAGGCGCGAGCATGGAGCTGAAGAAAGGATGCAGGAGCCTATTAAAGCTGTCCTGAGGACTTCCTGGGGTTCTCAGTCTTGGGTCTCCCTCAGAGACGGTCTTCAAGAAGTAACACCAGAGATGTCTCTGAGGACAGCCAGCCACAGGGTGAAGAATTGTACACACAAGTGCAATGGGAACCCTAACTTGTGAATTTAATTGACCCCCCCCCCCACACACGTACTTTATTGAATACCTGCCAGGAACAGGGTAGTGAAGAGGGAGGGGCAGGAGTTTTCTAATTTTTGCGCCATTTAATCCTCACAGGAACCCTCTTCCTCCTTAAGAGGTCAGAAAGCCAAGGCTC
>NW_005338056.1:0-470 GCF_000412655.1 Myotis brandtii | reverse complement strand
TTGCTCAAAGTACCCACACATAGTAAGTGCTCAATAAAAGCTATTATCACTGGTACTATTAGTATTATTGTAGGCATCTTGCATACTGGCTTATTGCCTTAAAGGTTGTTCTTGCATCCTCACCAGAAATAACCTCAAGTCCAGATGCATATCTGGTGCCTTGAGTGGAATTCCTATAGATGTGACATTGGGGATGGGTGAATTCCTACCATCTATAGGCTGTGTGACTTTGGGCAAATCGCTCAACCTCTCTGTGTCTCAGCTTCCTCATTTGAAAAACAGAGATAACAGTATCTACCTCGGTAGATTTGTTAAAAGGATCATTGAAAGTGGAATTATCAAAAGGACTAAATTAGTTCATAATGGGAAGTGGCGGTCAGAGCTGGTGTTTGCTTTATTACTGTCATTGCTGTTGCTGTGGGCATTCGCCCTAGCTGGCCAGCTGCTGAGTGCTTTCCTCTCATCCTCCA
>NW_005338055.1:0-257 GCF_000412655.1 Myotis brandtii | reverse complement strand
GCCAGCCAGGGGGAGGGATTGCAGGAGGTTGGCCCCAGCAGCAACCTAACCAACAGCCGATTCCGTGAGGAATTGTGCTCCCTCTCCCTCCTGTCTGGGTCTGGGGTGCAGATGAGCCAGATTTGGGGCTATCAGGGCCCCAGCAGCAAGATCTGGGTCATAGCTAACAGCTGGTTGTCCAGTCATTCCGGTCATTCGGTGGTAACGGTTGCGTAGGCTTTTAGATAGATAGGTAGATAGATAGATAGATAGATAGA
>NW_005338054.1:0-240 GCF_000412655.1 Myotis brandtii | reverse complement strand
GGCCTCTAGTATGGATATAAAAGGAAGAAATAACACTGTCTTTGTTCAGAGATGACATGATTGTCTATGTATAAAATCCCAAAATATCGATAAAAAAGACTTCTTTAAATTAATAATGTTTTAATCACAAATTAAAACAAAGAGATCTTCCTACATGTCTATCAGAAAGGTCAGAATACAAAACATTGATAATACTAAGTTCTGGTAAGGATGCAGGGCAATAGAAAATCTCCTTGCCCT
>NW_005338053.1:0-220 GCF_000412655.1 Myotis brandtii | reverse complement strand
TAGTTATTAGAATATTATTGACTATATTCCATATACTTTCCTTTACATCTCATGACTATTTTGTAACAACCAATTTGTACTTAATTCCTTCATTTTTTTCACCCATTTCCCTACCTACCTCCCATCTGTCAACTATCAAAATGTTCCCTGTATCTATGAGCCTGTTTCTGTTCTACTTCTTCTTTTATTTTGTTTTTAGATTCAATTGTTGATAGATATG
>NW_005338052.1:0-236 GCF_000412655.1 Myotis brandtii | reverse complement strand
CTGTTCTGTTTGGCATGCCTGTTTCCTCTTAGGTAGTTCGGAGAGTATTGAAGTTCCCTGCATTCCACAGCTCCTCTGTGTCTTGAGCCACAATCTTGTTTTCAAGCAGGCTGTATTTCTTTGTTACTCAGCCTGCCTGTGGTTGTATTTACACAAGAGTCAGTTTGTGATTCAACCCCTGGGTGGCAGTGTTTCTGTTTTGACATCTGGGGCTATAAGTCCTCTCTACCCAGTAT
>NW_005338051.1:0-384 GCF_000412655.1 Myotis brandtii | reverse complement strand
GCTGAGCCACGCCGGCCGGGCCCTGATCCTTTTCTGGGATCACCTTCCTCATCCAACGGCCCAGTGTCCTTCAAAACCCCGTGATGGCACCTGCTCTCGGGGCGTTTCTGAACCTCCAGGCCGGTTGCAGGCCTCCTCTGCACGCCCCCCCCCCCCCATAAACCGGGCCGCTCGGCGATTTTCCACGTCACTTCGTTTTAACACCGTCTCTCACCCAAAGCCCGCCTCACCCATCACCTGCTCGCAGGCCTCCCATGGCTCCCCATCATGGGGACAAGATCACATGCCCGGGTTGTGGGCTTGGTCCCCAGTGGGGGGCAGGCGGGGGCAGGAGGCAGCCGATCAATGCTGATGTTTCTCTCTCTCCCTCTCCCTTCTTCTCTC
>NW_005338050.1:0-253 GCF_000412655.1 Myotis brandtii | reverse complement strand
CTGGCCAATCAGGACTGAACAAGACAGGCTGGACATGTCCTGGAGCCTTCCCGTGGCCCCTCCCCGGCTGCCCAACCTCCCGCGTCTCTCCCTGGCCCCAATTGTGCACCAGTGGGAGTCCCTCGGCCTGGCCTGCACCCTCTCACAATCCGGGCCGAGGGTCCTCCCACCCCACTTCACCGAGTGCATGAATTTTATGCACTGGATAGACCTCTAGTATATATGAAAAAACAATTGGAATTGCCTACTAAAG
>NW_005338049.1:0-594 GCF_000412655.1 Myotis brandtii | reverse complement strand
CATTGATAGATAGCAATAATCAAATATTTCTACCTTCTACTTGTTTAAGGGGGAAAGTCATTTGGTTTTATACATGGATGCTGATATGCAGTATATTTTCTTTCTTGTGAGAACATGATCAATACAAAGGATCAGAAGCTTCATTTGACTCTCATCCTTTTCCATAGTCTAGACCATATTGGAAGTGAAACTACCAGCAAAATTTTGTTACATTATTCAGAGAATCCTGGCATAGTCTGCTACCTCCTTATAGTAATGGTTTTGGAGATGTCAATGTGTATTTGGTCAAAAATATCTCCCCCAATAGAATCCCTCTGGGTCTATGTAAAAACCTCACTATTAGATTTATTTTTATGGCTAAAGACATTTTATGTCCAAAGAAAAGATTGTACATGTGGAAATAAAATAATAATATATGAATTTTTTTTGCCTCCAATTTTTTTTTTTTTTTTTTTTTTTGCAGTTGGATCAATTACCTGTTAAGGCCCTAAGGAAATGATGAAAGTTGAATGTAAAATAACAGCATAGGATTCAATTTGAGAAAAATAAACCAAGGAAGTACATTGTGGGTAACTGAGAAAAAGAAGATATCTG
>NW_005338048.1:0-229 GCF_000412655.1 Myotis brandtii | reverse complement strand
CAAAGTCACTAATCATCTGAGAGATGCAAATTGAAACGACAATGAGGTACCATCTTCCACCTGTCAGAATGGCTATCATCAACAAATCAACAAACGACAAGTGCTGGAGAGGATGTGGAGAAAAAAGAACCCCGGTGCACTGCTGGTGGAGCCAGAAGACTGGTGCAGCCACTGTGAAAAATATTATGGAGATTTCTCAAAAAAATTAAAAATGGAACTCCCATTTGAC
>NW_005338047.1:0-218 GCF_000412655.1 Myotis brandtii | reverse complement strand
GGTGGCAGCTTGGGCATTTGGCCCCTCCACCTTCTTTACCTGCTCCTGACTCTGAGGAAGGTCTCTCCCAAGCCTCCACCAGCTCCCAGAAGCTCCGTGCAACCTGCTGCAGGCAGATGGCAGCTCTCCATCACCAGGGCGGCTGCTGGCTCACCTCTGCCTTTCCTCAGCCCGGCTTTCAGAAACTCAGTTTCTCCTAAGCCTCCCGCTCCCCGCTG
>NW_005338046.1:0-323 GCF_000412655.1 Myotis brandtii | reverse complement strand
GTCCCTAGACCTGGCCGGTGATCAGGGCCTATCAGGTTCCCCGCCTCCCCCTTCCTCTTTCCCTTGCCACCAGCGTCTGCCGCCACCCACCCCCAATTCCCCATCCCAGCCTAGGGCCTGGCCTGGGGAGGGACCGGTAGGTTGGCTGGTAGGCCCCATTGGCGATCGTAGCCTGCAGGTTGGGGGCAGCTCCTGTGTTGAGCGTCTGCCCCCTGGTGGCCAGTGCCCGTCATAGCGACCCGTCATTCCATTGTAACAGTTGGTTAGGCTTTTATATATAAATAGATTATTATTATTATTATTTTCATTAATTTTAGGTGGGG
>NW_005338045.1:0-607 GCF_000412655.1 Myotis brandtii | reverse complement strand
ACAAAATTATCAACTTAAAAATTAGCCTGCTATGTTTTGTCAAACATTTAATTAACTCACCCCCAATCCATTAGCAGGGCTAGACCAAATGATTTCTCAGGCTTTCTAAGGCCCGAGGGCCAGAGGTTCCCCACCCCTGACCTAGAGTGTTTGATTTGATCAGTTCACTTCCAAGCAGGAAATGCTCCTACAGACGTGATTGTGGTCCATGGGATGCCACACATTTAAACTGAAGGACACGTGTCCGTGGACTGTCCTCGGATGGCACCGGCACGCCTTGCCTCCTGCTACAGAAGGCCCTCAGCACCCAAGCACTTCCTCTCTCTCCGGGTCCCTTGAAGACACTCCTCCAGGACCCCAGGTGGCGGATCCACATTCCTTGCTTCAGGATGAAGGGGCCCTGGGCACACAGGAAGCGGGGCAGGCCAGCCTGTGCCCTGTCCTGGCGAGCAGCTCAGCACGGTACCGGGCACCTTGCTCCTCTCCAGTGGCCCTGGCTCACGGTTGCAGTGCATCACTGCCCCTCTCCACTTGTTGAGGACTGAGACCCACTGGGAATAAAGAGAAGGAAGGAGGTTTGTTATTCAGGAAGGCCAAAGACGACCAA
>NW_005338044.1:0-330 GCF_000412655.1 Myotis brandtii | reverse complement strand
GGCACCCAGCGCCAGTCCCGATTGCTTGGTGCCATCAACAGGTTTAAGCGGTGGCTGCTAGTCCTGATCGCCCCTGAAGGCTTCTCAACCTCCCCTTGCTCCTGAGGGGCTATCAGGGCAGCAGCTGCCACTCACACCCGCTGATAGCCCTGGCCCTGCTTGCACCTGCTGCTGGCGCCAGCCCTAATCCCTCTGCACCATCAGTGGGTGCAAGCGGGGCTGGCGCAGTCAGCACTTGGGAATGGTGGTGGTGGGAGTGGGGCTGCTGGCAGACAAGGGACTGGGGACCATGACAGGAGGGGCCAGGTGGGGGCACAGAGGATGGGCCAA
>NW_005338043.1:0-262 GCF_000412655.1 Myotis brandtii | reverse complement strand
CCCCTGGACCTGCTGGGGTTGGACCCCAACATCTGACGCCTGAACAGTCCAGGAGAGCGGAGGCACTGCGGGTCCAGGCGGGCGAGGTGCTGAGAAGGACCTGAGGACAGGGTAGGCCCGGGCCGGGACCTATCAGCTGCGGGCCGCTCTCCCTCCCTGACCCGCCGGGTTTGTTTGGATTTGACCTTCAGGTGGCCGACGCCCGTCCGCTGGCCTCGCGGGGTGAGCGGGAAGCACCTCTGCGTGTGGGTGGCGCCTGCTG
>NW_005338042.1:0-2243 GCF_000412655.1 Myotis brandtii | reverse complement strand
CAGCTAAATACCTGGGCTACTTCGGGCCTGGAATCCCGGGTTCTGCTATTTCAGGGGGGCTCTGGGCTAGGCCACCTCTCTCCCCATTGCCCTGCCTAATGGGGTTTGCTAGGGGGAGAGGGGAAGGGATTGGCTGCCGCAGGTTACCTATAGCTCTAACATTGCTTTCCCAACTGAGGTGGTGGGCGCTCAGCCACGATGGTGGGGTGAAGGGCTCTGCTGGGGCGGGGGGGCAACATTCCTCCTTCTGGCCAAGGTCTATGAGATCTGCAGCTCTAAGGAGGAAAGGTGGGCAGAGGGACTTCTGGTTCCCTCCCTAATTCAGAATTCTGCGGGATGCTGCCCAGGTGCCTCTGTTCAGCTCCCTTGCAGGTAGCAGACGTTCACTGAGCACCTGGAATTGGTGAGCTGCTGGGTTCAGAGGCCAGTGACCTGGTCCCTGCCCTCAAGGTGCTCCCAGTCTGCAGGGGAGGCCAAGGAGTACACAGGCAATTACAGTGCACCATGCTGGTCACAATTGGAGGTGAGGCCCTGGCGGGCTTCCAGGAGGAGGCGATTCTCTCCAGCTCCCTGCAGGCACCTCTTGGGAAGCAGCTGCAGCAGCCTCCTGAAGGCCCCGCCTCCCCGGCTCTAGCTCACCCTCCCACGGACACTGTGCACGCCTTGCTGAAGACGCCACTGCTCTCAGGATAAAATCCTAACTGTTAGGTGGCCTGCCAGGCGCTGGCCCCGTCAGCTTCCTTCTGTTGTCTGTGCCCTCGCCCCACCCCCACTAGACTGCCACAGTTCCTAGAGCACATCACAGATTCCCACCTCTGGACCTTGGAGTTCACTGGGCCCCCGCCTGGAACACCATCCCCCACCCACACCCCCTCGCCTGGCAGGAGCCCCTCATCCTTCGGGAGTCAGCTGAAGCATTGCCCTGGGTGGCCCTTGCCGTTCTCACTCAGGGCAGCAATTCTTTGTTCTCCATATACCTCCCCCCGCCCCCACCATCTCCTTGTTTGTTCATTGCTTCTCTCCTGCAGCCTGTGAGCACTGTGAGGGCAGGATGGGCAGGGTTACAAGTGCAGACTGGTGCTCGAGTCTGCGTGCAAGTCCCACTGCAGTGCTTACCACCTGTGTGACCCTGGGGCAGTCGCTTCACCTCTCTGTGCCCCAGTTCCCTGTGTGTAAAATGGGGAAATAATAGTACCTACCCCACAGGAATGTTGTTCCGGTTTAATGAGTTAATATATGTAAAGCACTTAGAACAGTGTCTGGCACATGTTAAGTGCCAATAAGTATTAGCTATCATTATTGTTATACCACGTGCTTAGAATAGTGCCCGCCTCAATAAATATTTGATGATGACTGAGACACCTGGGCTGAATCTTCAGGGGAGTAGATCCAGGTTGGTTAAAGGGAACAGTGGTTCTCAGCCCTGGCTACACATTGCAGTCACCTGGGAGCTTTAGAAACCATTGGTTCCTGGCCCCGCAGAGTCCGGTTTAATATTCTGGGTGTGGCCCGGCACTGGAGTTTTAAAGCTCTCTGGGGATTCTCATTCCAGCGTTGAGACCCTGGAGATGGGGAAAGGCAGGCGTGGGCCAACCACATGCAGCTGGGAAGGCTGTGCTGAGGGCGTCCTTGAAGAGAGAGCACCGAGGGTGAGGCCAGGGCAGGGGAGCCGAATGGTGGCACAGGAGGGCAGGGCCAAGCCAGGGAGGGCCCTGCATGCCAGGCTGAGGAGCTTAGGCCTGGTGGGGAGGCTGGCCAAGAGCAGCAAAACTCTTACACCAGAATGACATAGTCCGATGTGCCTTTAAGGAAATTGGTCCGGATGGATGTGTGGAGGATGGATTACTGCGTGTGAATTCGAAGTCACAGAGATCAGAGGGCAGAAGCCTCCCGCCCCATGAGAGCGGTTCAGGGCCAGGCTCGCACAGCTCAGCGACGTGCTGGGGCCCAGCTCACGTGCTTAATCCTCCTTGGCATGTCTGGACTTCGAAATGTGGTCAGCGTGGGGTTTCCCCTTGCCACCCTGTCCCCGACCACAATCACACTGTGCCACGGAGGCAGATCTGATCCCCATCTTGTCCTGACCCGGGAGGGCTTTCCTGTCTGGGTTCTCAGCCAGACTCCCTGGTTGCAGCCAGAATCCTCTATTCCACAGTCCCCTGACCCCGAGCTGGTTGCCTCAACCTGCAGACCCCTCCCAGGCCTGCTCCTCACCTGCCACACCCTCCCAGCCTGAGACCCAC
>NW_005338041.1:0-622 GCF_000412655.1 Myotis brandtii | reverse complement strand
TGAGATGATACCTCATTGTTGTTTAAATTAATTCTTCAATGAGAATTATGATTCCATATTCATATAAGAGAATGTTGAAGGAGGGCAGTTTCTGTTATCAGACTTGAATTATTTTTTACAAAGGTCAGATACAACTTCTTACCAGTGGAGCTAAGAGAATACTTCTGTTACAATCTAAAGTGTCTTCTGCACATGTCACAATGTTCCTGAGATAAGACGTATCCGGCTTGGTTCAGTGCCCAGACAATCTGATAATTTTCCACAGCTTTGCCTCTACATTCAGGTAATGCACAGACTACAAGTACCTACTCTTCATCAATTGTTCATGGAAAGCTGTATTTCTCTCCAATGTCGGCAAAACACTGACATTATTTGGGTGGTTATTAAGCTGACTCCATCATGACTCTATCTTTATTTGTTACTAAAACTTTTAGCAACTCCAGGCTCTATGTGGGATTAGTATTTGCAAATGTAGGGAAGGAATCAGGTCCATTTAAATGTTTTGTTGGTGGGAAGATTCATTCCATGTTTATATTTATTTGTGTGTAAAAATAGAGCCCTAATATTTACACCAAACTGCTATGAAATTGTTACAGAGCCTTGAAATTGCTCTATTTCATAT
>NW_005338040.1:0-205 GCF_000412655.1 Myotis brandtii | reverse complement strand
GAGAGACACGTCGATTGGTTGCCTCCTGCATGCACCTGGACCCAGGGCCGGGAATCGATCCTGCAACCCAGGTACATGCCCTTGACCAGAATCCAACCTGAGACCCTTGATAGCAGACTCCTGAATATATATATATTTTTTTCTCTTTTTTTTTACTTTAAAAAAGTTCTTTATTGTTGAAAGTATTACATATGCTCCCCCTTTC
>NW_005338039.1:0-1558 GCF_000412655.1 Myotis brandtii | reverse complement strand
GAGCCCCCCACTGAGCCCCACTGAGCCCCCCTCTGAGAGCCCCACTGGCCAAACCGGCCTGGGCTGGGCTTTGAGCCGGACGAGGGAGCGGAAGGGCTTCACAGATGACCCCGTGGTCCCATCGTACCAGGACCTCTAACGCCAACCCCAGCCGAGCAGAGCGCCGCCTCCCCCCGCGAATCCCACCCTCCTCGCCAGCCCTGCGCCCCTAAGGTTGTTCCCTCATATTTCACGTGTCAACTCCCTGCTGCTCCCATCCCAGTGCCTACGTGGTTTCCTCCGGGCCTGCGGGCCCTCCTAGCTGATCCTTTAAGAAATATTTGCAGAACTCGGAGACCGAGAATGAGAGAGAAAGCGGGGGGGTGGGGCAGGCAGGGCCAGGGTCCCACCTCCAGGACGTCCACAATCACGCCCTCCTCCGCCTGCCGGGAGCTGCGCACGTCCTCCAGCACCAGCGAGTAGAACACGCCGCGCGGGTCCGACTGGTACAGGTTGTACGTGTCCGTCTGGTACCACTCCTGCACCGCCACCAGCACCTGGCTCTCGTCCGTGCTGATGACCTGCAGGTCCTGGGGGCGCGGGGGGAGAGCACAGGGTCAGAGGCCACAGTGGGGGCGGGGGAGTGAAGCCCACCTGGGGGGGGCCTGCCTGGCTCCTCCCTCTCAGCTCCGTGGCCTTGGACAAGTCCCTTCACCTGCCTGGGCCTCCATTTCCCACCTTAAAAGGGGGTGCCAGCCTGACCCTCCACACTGGGCTGCAGCGGGGAGAGGCAGCACAGGGGTGGTGCCGTGAGGCCTCCTGCTCCCGCCCAGGCAGGCTGTGTGCCCATCGGTCCCTGCAGGAGACGGGCAGCAGCCCGGGGTCCAGGTCCCAGTGCCTGGGGGGCAGGAAGGGATCTGTTGTCCACCTAACCCGACACCAGGACAGAGGGCCCAGGACACAGGACCCCAATGCTGCAGCCCCCAGGCTGGAGGAAAGCTGCTCAAAGCTGAAAAGTCCCCTCACCTCCCGCTCCCCAACACTCACCCCCAGGAACGCCAAGGCGGTTGCCCTAAGTGAAACCGTTACTTTTCCCATTTCTGACTCAGGCGGGGCCTGAGGAACTCATGTCTTCGAACTTCACAGCAATCCACCGCCCGAGGCTGGTAGGACCCAGAGCCCGTCTCCTCTCACCACCACACTCTGTCCTCCAGCCAGGCTCTCTCCTGCCCCAGGGCCTTTGCACATGCTCTGCCTGCCACCTGAACAGCCCACCCCCCTCCTCCTTTGGGCTTCAGATGAAATATCCCCCTCAGGGACCCTCCATCACTCTATCTCTGCCTCTCGTTCCCTTCACAACACAAATCATGACTTGCAATTATTTTATTCATCTGCCTGCAACTTGGTTTCCTGCCTGTTTCCTCTCTGGAGACGCCACTAGAGCAGGACCCTGGGGGGTCTGAGTCACAGCGCTGGCAGCATTAGTTCCCGGTGTGCACTTGCCCAGTGAGCATGTGCGGGAGGCAGGGCTGCAAGCACCTGTGCCTCTAAGTGATGCACGTGGAGTGGAGAGCTGCGA
>NW_005338038.1:0-945 GCF_000412655.1 Myotis brandtii | reverse complement strand
CAGTTTCCTAAACTATTGAGTTTTCACTGTGTGGAAGTGGTAGTGGGGCATAGCCAGCTTGGGTTCTTTCTACAGTCTTTCTTCAGAAGGCTCTTAAGGATGTCCAGACAACCTCATGGGCTGTTGGCATAGCCAACAGATAGACACCTACCTCAGAGAGCCTTGGACCTTTTATTGATCTGTCTTAGGTCAGAGATGCTAATAGCTGAATCTTGTACCCAGTTTGGCCCTTCCCACAAAAACCTAGACCCAGTAGACAGAGCCACAATCAGTCAATAGCATGGTAGCTCCAGGGAAGTAGACCAAGGCCGGTTATCTGCATAAGAATGCCAATTGAGTAGGCCCAGAACCAACACAACCAATGGTGGGCTTCAAACATCAAAGGACCCTGACTCAACTGGTCACATCAAAGAGGGAAATTTGGAGATGCCAGAACCAGCTGGGAATAACTCTGCCTCCAGGGGCGGCCCCTGAACAGCAACTCATACACTGTGAATGAGGAATATCCTTAGTGTCAGTCAGCCTGAGGGTTGACTCCCCCCACCAATGGGGCAACAACATTCAAGATTCAATTATAACAGGAGAGAGCACATAACACACATAAGAAACATTTCTGAAGCACCCAACTCAGGTGACTTAGAAGATTGCACCATTGAGACCCACAGGGCACCTAGATTCAAAAGCCCTCATAACACACTTGGAAGACATAGAAGATATACCTAATACACCAATTTTAGAAAGCTTTGCTAGAGTTGGTTCAGTGTGGCTCAGTGGTTGAACATCAACCTATGAACCATGAGGTCAAAGTTTGATTCCTGATGAGGGGACAGGCCCTGGTTTCTGGCCTGATCCCCTGTAGGAGTATAGAGGAAGCAGCTGATCATGATTCTCTCTCATCATTGAGGTGCCTTTTTTTAAAATTAAATCTTTATTATTGAAAGTATT
>NW_005338037.1:0-304 GCF_000412655.1 Myotis brandtii | reverse complement strand
ACTATAATTGAAAAAAAGATGGAAAATTGTATGTTTTGTGTTTTTCATCATTATCATAATAAAAAAATAATATAGTTGGAATTGCAATGGAGATGGGGGAATTCAGATGTTTAGGTACCATGATTTTCAAACCCAGGTTGTTAAGCTCATATTGATTCTGAGGGCTTCTGCAATACTTTTATAACTTTCTTTTATCTTCAAGCAAGAATCAGTGGGTTTTTGCCACAGCAACTAAGAATTTTGTTATCTGGCCGGTGTTGCTCAGTTGTTGAGCGTTTACCCATGAACCAGGAGGTCAGAATTA
>NW_005338036.1:0-282 GCF_000412655.1 Myotis brandtii | reverse complement strand
AGAAAGAAATGGGCATGCAGAGGTGGGTCAGGAAAAGTACTAGGAGAATGCGGGGCGGGGGAGACTTTTTAATAAAATGTTCAAGTGCAGTTCAAAGAGCAGACTGTACCAGGACGGGACCTATCATTGGGGGGCTATCCATGAAAATGGCTCAGGTTTTGATCACCACCTTGGTGCAACAAACATTTTACATAAAAGAAAAATCCATGAAAATAAAATGAAGATAATGCTGACTCTGATGGCCTGTGTGGGTTATAGGATGACAATATTATTTTTGACTCA
>NW_005338035.1:0-336 GCF_000412655.1 Myotis brandtii | reverse complement strand
GAACCCAAATAACTCAAGCAAGAGACTTTCCTAGAGCACACAGCTCAGGAGATCTAAGAGAATGTACCCATTGGGTCCAAAAAAAAAAACAACTACATAAGACCACCCCACAAAGTCTGACCTAATACATAGAAATAAATACAAAGAAAAGAAAAAATGGGGAGACAAAGAAACAACCCCCAAATGAAAGAAAATGTTTTTACCTAATTATTTCAGGCCCTTCCAATTCCATATATATATTTGATCTTTGGAATTTTTTTGTCATTAAGACTTCATTCCCTCTAGTCTTTCTATGAAGTAGTTAATGTACTGAAAACAACTACTTAAAAAATCTTT
>NW_005338034.1:0-237 GCF_000412655.1 Myotis brandtii | reverse complement strand
GAGGAGGAGCAGGGCCAGACGTGGGTATGTCTGAGGCTGCAGGCAGGACCGCGGGGACCTGAGGCCAGGAGGCTGGGGAGTAGGAAGATTGAGCTGAGGCCCGGGCCATCAGAGGTGGGGCTCTCTGAAAGGTCACCTCACCCTCCTCCAGGAAGTCTTCCTGGCTTTGCTCCTATGTTCCCAGCTAGGACTCAGGTCTCACTATCTCCTCCCTGGGTGGGGTGGTGGGGGGTTCGG
>NW_005338033.1:0-218 GCF_000412655.1 Myotis brandtii | reverse complement strand
AGGAGGCAGGAGAGGCTCCCGCCACCGCCGTTGTGCTTGAAGCTGTGAGCCTGGCTTGGGGCTGAGCAGAGCTCCCCCTCTGGGAGCACACTGACCACCAGGGTGCAGCTCCTGCATTGGGCGTCTGCCCCCTGGTGGTCAAGCACATCACAGAAACCAGTAATTCCTGGTAGTCCCGCCATTAGGGTCAATTTGCATGTTACTCTTTTATTATATAG
>NW_005338032.1:0-395 GCF_000412655.1 Myotis brandtii | reverse complement strand
GTGGATTCCCAAAGTGTCCTGTGGATAGATGGGCTCAAGGGGAGTGAGCAACTGTGACAGTGCAGTTCGCTGGCACTGAGCTCTGATGCACTCTGAGGGGCCCTTGCGCTGAAGGGCCCTGGCGCTGAAATTGTGCAGCTGGGTGTGTGGGGGCAGTTATTCAGGCAAAAGGAATTCAGAATTTCTACTGGGGGGCATTGCGCCTGTGTCTGTACAAAATCACACCAAATTTTGGCTCACAGTGACTCCTAAGAGAAGTCTATGGAGTGGTGTGCCTTGGAGACCTGCATGCTGGAGACATGCGAATGCGATGTTGGATATTTGCCACTGGAGAGGGGGAGGCTGCACTTACTGCTGTGGGCGCGGTGCACCTTTGGAGGTGGAGATCCCAGGGT
>NW_005338031.1:0-1304 GCF_000412655.1 Myotis brandtii | reverse complement strand
TGTTAACATCTAAAATGGTAGTATTAGGTCCTTAGGTGTTTAATGTTAAATAAATAATTTAAATATTTATGTAACCTTATCTTTTATGTCAAGAAAGAAGCAAAAGGAGTTGAGAAATGACAATATAATATAAGTTTAAGTTGTTTTTACCATTGTTTCTCTTTCAAAAACAGTATTAACAAGTTACATTTCTTCTAAAAAGAAATGCAGAGATTACATATTGTTCACTTCCCCGTGGCATTTAACATCTCTTGTTTTTATTTGTTTTGGCTTGTTCTACTTTCTTTCTCTCCATGTCATCTATAATGCAAAGCCTGTCATAATGTTTGCATTTTTTTCAGAACATAAACCCATTTTAGAAATATCTTTATAGCCAAAGATAAAATGAATCAGAAAAAACATGTAAATTGATTTAATATTTCCCCCCAAATAAGAGCATTTTGGAATCCTGAATCTACCATCGTGCATGTTTTAGGCTTAGAGAACTCAAGAAGTCATAGAGAAAATGCCACTGCTCAAATTTACTCCTCACCCCTTGAATACATTTGTGGAAAATGTAATTGTTCCCACTGTGAATAAAGAAACTCAAACAGGAGGATCTTTTTAAAATTAAACATATTTAGACAAAAAGGAAGAGATGAAAAAGAGAAACAATTTCCCCCAAGTCTTATACTTAGGTATATGATCATGCTAGGATTAAGTAAAAACAATAATGTATATATGAGATAACTTAAAGATCTGAGAACCTCTCGAATGAAATTCAGAGTTAGTTCATGATCAAGATAGAGTTGAGATATATTTGAGAGCAGACATTTCCTGTTATTTTCAAATGAATTTTGTTATGAAGAGATGACGTAAGTTTTCTTGCTGTAATATGGTGTTATTGAAATTCACATGTGAACTGAATTTTGCTCAAAGGTTAACCCAGTTAAGATGTAGTGTGGAATATAATATTTAGATTGCAAGGATGCTACAATTGCATTAGCTTAACTGTGGCTCCGCATCAGATCTACATTCATTTGCTCTAATTGAGGCGGGTATTTGCATTGGGACTCAGTTGGCAATGGGATGAACTAAGTGTTTATTAAAACTGAAACTCCAGGTATTGAAAAAAGTCAATTGCAGGGTGTTTATTGTGGGGAAAACAAGTTGAGGACAACTAATATTAATAAATTCTTTTAAAATATCAAATCAAAGTTTAGGTCTGTTCAAGCAGGTAATGAAGACGATAATTAGTGCGAGTCAAACAGCAATAGAGGAGCCCCAATGCAAATATTAGGAAAGCTTTAACTCATTTAGATGAC
>NW_005338030.1:0-288 GCF_000412655.1 Myotis brandtii | reverse complement strand
TCTCATTTCCTTATTCTAAAGTCCCCATGAAGGCAATCCTATATAATAAAAGGCCAGTGACCATAACGATCAGAACGACTGCTCGACCAGTTGCTATGAGGTGCATTGACCACCTCTCATCCCCTCCCCCCAACCCGCCCGCAGGCTCTGTTCACAGCATGGTGAACGGGGAACCACGGGGAACGGGGTGGGTGGCAGTGGGGCGGGACTGGGGACTGGCGAGCTGGGCAGAAGATGGCCCTGATCGCAGCCTAGGTCTAGGGACCCTACCCGTGCACGATTTCGTGC
>NW_005338029.1:0-894 GCF_000412655.1 Myotis brandtii | reverse complement strand
GCACATCCAAAGGATAATTCTGGGTGCAGAAGGTTAAATAAGGAGTATTGGCACATTATTCCTTAGTCCTCAAATTTCAAAATTATGCATTAAGTCTTCCCACATTACTACACATACATTGCTATACATAAAAAATGCTCTTTTCCCTTTCACCAACCTACCTTTTAAACTTCTCCCTACAATACATCATTAAGGTGACATAAACATCCAATTTGAACAAACTGCTTGGTAATTTACTCACAAATACAGGTTTTTGGAGGAAATCGAAACATAGACTTTTACGTTGTTCCATCTTTAATAGAGGATTTTTAGTTTAATTCTTGTTGGTGAGAAAATACATTTTGTATTATTTCAATCTTTAAAAATTTATGCAGACTTGTTTTGTGGCCAGCATGCAGTCCATCCAAGATAATATTTCATATACAATAAAAATAATTTGTACTCTGCAGTCTTAAGGTGATATGTTTTTTAAAATATAAACCTTTACAATTTACCAATTTAATTAATAATCATGTCCCATTATTCTATATCCTTGATGATTTTTTCTCTTGTGTTTTTATAAATTACTTAGAGTGGGGAATTGAACTCACTAAGAATTATTGATGAATTTTTTGTTTCCACTTTCAATTCTGTCAATGTTTGCTTTAAATATTTCAGTTGAAAATGCATAAACATTTGTATCTTCCACCTGGCTTTATCCTTTTACCTTTATGAAATATCATTCTTTGTCTCTAGTAATATTTCGTGTCTTAAAGTTTATTTTATCTCATTACTATAGTCACTTCAGCTCTTCTATGTATATTCATATGCCTGGAATAGGGGAGAAACAGTAAGTTTTATATATATTCTCTATATTCTCAGTTTCAACTTATTTGTTCTTCTGAATCTATGGTG
>NW_005338028.1:0-546 GCF_000412655.1 Myotis brandtii | reverse complement strand
TTTTTTTAATTTGAAAACAACACAAATTATTAATAATTTGTTATTTTAGATATTGTTGAATTAGTAGGAAATTATAGCACATATCTTAAATTTTGTAGATATTCATAGATATGGTAAAATTAGATATTTTATTTTAATGGCAAATATTACATACTTTTAAAAAAATTTCAGTAAAGTATAAAAATCCATAAATGATCTAGCTGATTTGAAAAACCTATCTAGTAAAACGAAGAAAAGTAAGTTAAATTAATCAGTTTTTAGTTTTTTTCTTTACTTAGACAGTAATTATATTACAATATATCTGTGCTACCTGGAGATGAAGTGAGAAATACACAATACATGCCCAGCCAGGGTTGCTCAGTGGTTGAATATCGACCAATGAACCAAAAAGTCACCAGTTCAACTCCCAGTCAGGGCACATGCCTGGGTAGCAGGCTCGATCCCCAGTATGGGGCATGCAGGAGGTATCTGATCGATCTATGTTTCTCTTTCTCCCTTCCCCTCTCTCTAAAAAAAATCAATAAAAGCATATTTTAAAAAATAAAA
>NW_005338027.1:0-255 GCF_000412655.1 Myotis brandtii | reverse complement strand
GAAAAACTTTAATTTGATGTAGTCCCATTTATTTTTTCTTTTGCTTCATTTGCCCTATGAGATATATCAGGAAAAAAAACTACTAAAAGAAATGTCCAAGATTTTACTGCCTATGTTTTCTTCTAGGAGTTTTATGGTTTTAAGTCTAACATTTAAGTACTTAATCCACTTTGAGTTTATTCTTGTATATGGTATAATAAGGTGGTCTAGTTTTATATTTTTGCATGTATCTAATTTTCCCAGCACCATTTATTG
>NW_005338026.1:0-250 GCF_000412655.1 Myotis brandtii | reverse complement strand
TTCCACATATGAGTGAGATTATGTGATATTTGTCTTTATCCGACTGACTTATTTCACTTAGCATGATACTCTCCATGCTGTCTCAAAGGGTAAGATATTCTTCTTTATTACTGTTGCATAGTATTCCATGGTATAATTGTACCACAGCTTTTTAATCCACTCATCTACTGATGTACACTTGTGCTATTTCCAGATCTTAGCAATTGTAAATTCTGCTACTATGAACATAGGGGTGCATATATTCTTTCTG
>NW_005338025.1:0-295 GCF_000412655.1 Myotis brandtii | reverse complement strand
GTGAAAAAATTGGAAAGTTTAGATAACATATTTAGGCCAATGATATAGAAAAACAAAAAACAAATTAAATTCAATTCTCCATTTGTCAAATGAACACCACCTATATTAAAACTCATCAACCAAAAAAATGAGTTCGCGTGTCACCTCTGACACGCGTGTCATAGGTTCGCCATCACTGCTCTAGATTATACTCTAGTTCTTACTTCCCTGCTGTTACTACAGTCATCTGAAAGACTGTTATATGATCTGCTGAAATCTACATACAAAACTATGGTCAGAAAAAACAAACAAACAA
>NW_005338024.1:0-203 GCF_000412655.1 Myotis brandtii | reverse complement strand
TATAGTGGGTAGTCATATCCTAAGCCATATCTTCCCTAACAAAGGTCAACTTTTAACTGCACCTATTGTCTTTTTGCATCTAAGATAACATACCTGTGAAATGTCAAGGTAACTTGTAACTTCCCTTTTTCCGGACCTCTCAGGACACAACCAAATGCGCCTGTGCGCCAGGACAGAGACCATAAGTTTCTTCATTCTTATTG
>NW_005338023.1:0-291 GCF_000412655.1 Myotis brandtii | reverse complement strand
CCCCAACCCCCAGTTCCCTGTCCCAGCCGGGGCCCTGCCCCAATCCAGCAATGAGGGCCTGCTGGCTGCGGGGAGGGACTGGGAGTTTGGCCAGCAAGCTCCATCCAGTGATTGGGGCCTGTGGGCCAGGGGCGGCTCCTGCATTGAGCCTCTGCCCCCTGATGGTCAGTGCACATCATAGCAACCGGTCGTTCCGGTTATTCTGGTGATTCCGTTGTAAAGGTTGCATATATACACACACACTAGAAGCCTGTTGCAGAAAAATTTGTGCACTTGGGAGGGTCCCTCAGC
>NW_005338022.1:0-906 GCF_000412655.1 Myotis brandtii | reverse complement strand
CAGTGAGAATAGTTATGATTCATCTTTTATGCAGCTGTTCAACTCTCCCCTTTGTTCGGATGGTTGAGTTGTGAAGTAGGGAGAGCCGAAGATGACATGATTATATGAATATGTGTGAGAAGTGAAGAAATGCCTTTCTTCCCCTGTTTTGGCATATAAAAGCACATTTAGACCTTAGTACAACTTGTGATATTAGTACAATGGCAATCGAAGTAACATTCACTTAACATGCCAAGGTACAACTCCAGTCCACATCATTGTCAAAGTAACTCTTTTAAAATTTAATATAAAAATAAACACATTCATCATATTGGGAAGATTTCTTATTATATCAATAAAATAGGATCTTTATTTCATTTGTCTAATATGCTTTGTCAGGGGTAGCTTTATAGATCATTGCATGAAAATTCACTGAGCTCCTTTGGGAAATATTAAGGGAAATTTAACCTGAAAATCGGATATATTTGTTTTAGACTTGTTTTAAAGCCGTTGTTCTTTCTCAGGGGTTATTTTTCCCTCCAGGGGACATTTTGCCATGCCTGGAAATATTTTCTGTTTTCACAACTGGGAAGGTGTTTCTGGCACTTAGTGGGCAGCGGCCTGGTGCTAATCAATATCCTATAGTGCGCAGGAGAGTCTTCCCTTAGTTATTCAGCCTAAGAGACTGAGAAGCCCTGTTAACGGGAATGAAAAATGGAGATGCTGGCTCTGAACCAGTGTGTCTCAGTTGGTTGGAGTGTCCAGCCATCTACCAAAAAGTGATGGGTTCTATTCCTGGTCAGGGCACATACCCAGGTTGTGGGTTTCATCTGCAATCAGAGGCAACCCATCGAACTCTCTCTGTCTCTTCCTCTTTCTAAAAATCGATATTTTTTTTGGAGATGCTGTCTACCCTTTCAGAAAGAA
>NW_005338021.1:0-320 GCF_000412655.1 Myotis brandtii | reverse complement strand
ATCAAGCAACAATGAAGTACCATCTCACACCTGTCAGGATTGCTGTCATCAACAAATCAAGAAAGACAAGTGCTGGAGAGGATGTGGAGAAAAAGGAATCCTCTTGCACTGCTGGTTGGAATGCAGACTAGTGCAGCCATTGTGGAGAACAGTATGCATTTCCTCAAAAAATTAAAAATGTACTTCCATTTGACCCAGTAATATCACTTCTAGGGCTGTATCCCAAGAAAACAGAAACACCAATCAGAAAGGATATATGCACCCTATTTTCATAGCAGCACAGTTTCCCATAGCTAAGATTTGGAAACAGCCTAAGTGCC
>NW_005338020.1:0-310 GCF_000412655.1 Myotis brandtii | reverse complement strand
AGTGCTGAAAGAATTGTCAACCATGAATTCTGTATCTATATTCTTCAGGAATGAAGGAAAATAAAGACATTCTTAGGTTAGACAAAGAAAAATGAGGAAAACGTTGTCCCAAGCAAATCTTCCCATAAAGAATGGCTGAGGGAAGTTCCCCAAACAGAAAGGCAATGATAACAGAAGAAGGTCTGGGATTTCAGAAAGGAGAGAACAACAGAATGGATAGAAATAGTTGTAAATACAGTGGAATATTATGAGTTTGATGGTTGAAGTAAAACTATAGCACTATTTGAAGTGGTACTAAAAGTATGCAGAA
>NW_005338019.1:0-211 GCF_000412655.1 Myotis brandtii | reverse complement strand
GTGAGGTGATATCTCATTGTGTTTTTAACTTGCATTTCTTTCATGATTAGTGATGTTGAGCATTTTTTCATATGTCTGTATGTCCTCTTTGGAGAAGTGTCTTTTTAGGTCCTTTCCCATTTTTTAAATTAGATTGTTTGTTTTCCTTTTGTTGATTTCTATGTGGATTTTATGTATTTTGGAGATTAATCCCTTATCAGATGTATCATTG
>NW_005338018.1:0-224 GCF_000412655.1 Myotis brandtii | reverse complement strand
TGTATGATATTCCATCCTAGTGTCATATGTGTGGGTCTCAGATCACATTGCCATCATGAAATCACAGGAATGTTTCTTATTAATTCCCTCTTTCTTATAATATTACAGAATCACCAAAATTCCAGCAAGGTACAGTGACTAAAGCCACACAGATTCCCTTGAAATGCTAGGGAGGAGATAACCTACAGTTCAGAAAACTATTAATAGTTCACACTTCTTGGGCT
>NW_005338017.1:0-987 GCF_000412655.1 Myotis brandtii | reverse complement strand
ACTCCATACATTACTGCAACACACGACACGGCGGCCACAATGCTCCACTGCACACAGTTACCAGTCGTATATTACGCGCAACCTATGCCATGCTATGAGCTAGTCTGTGTCATCACTCAGGCCAGTCACTCACACCATACAGGCACAATTGCACAGCAGAGTTGACAGGCGATCGCACAGCCCCAACAGACCCAACTGCCAGTTGCAAGTCAGTTCGCAATCGTGCATCGCTATGCAAGCGGTGACACGCACTACTCACAGTGCTTGGACGAGTAGAGCGTCGAAGCGGCCACTTTAGGCAGAAACCAGCGCGTGTCAGGCCCACTGCAGTCGTGATGGCCAACACGCAGGTGCCAACCGTTCGTGGGCCATGCGCACGTCCCAGTCCGAGTGAGCGAGGTGACAACGCGTGGCGGCCAGCACGCAGACAGTGGGACCGGTGCAAATGAGTGTGGCGCGTGGCGGTTGTGGGTGCCGTATAACTGCTCATGCCTCGCCGTTCACGGCCAAGATCGTACTTCTAGGGATCATTCCTACAGTACGTATCACCAGGACGTCGGTCAACCTGACCCTGGTAACCCAACCGCGATGACGATCTGCGTGGCCTAGTCCCGAGCGTGATCCGGGTGCATGGCTGTCCGTCAGTGAGGCCCGTCTGGGCTCTTCTCGTACGGACTCGGCCGTCTCCCCGGTTGATCGTCCACCCGCGTGCGGCCTGATGTGTGTCCACATGTCTCGTCCGCCCCGGAGTGGAGGAACTGGCCTGTGCCGAGCGGTTGCTTCTTTCAATAATCAACAAATTACTACCGTGCACACAACCATTCATTCCCATTTACACACATTCAACACATGCACACCTAGGCATTCAACAACCAAGACAAAACCGTCAGAACGCGGATACACGCTCTGTGGCAACCAAATAAACCACAACTTGCTGCTAGAAAACACACCGCAACGCAACGCAACGCAACGCAACGCAACGCAACG
>NW_005338016.1:0-828 GCF_000412655.1 Myotis brandtii | reverse complement strand
GCCTCCACTGAACTGCTTTAGAAACTCCAACCACCTCTAAATTGTATTCAGAGTGGAACTTCGTACATCTGTGTAACCAAAAGATGCTGCTCCACAGCACAGCACCCCAGGCATCTTAATTATATAATTTTACTGGAAAAGCAATTACACTTTGAGCACAAAGCAAGAATCCTGTTTCAATCGGCCCTTAGACCATCCCACAAAGAACACTTAGTGCAGGCCCGGAGGGCTGTCCACGGCATTCAGGCTGAATGTACTGGGGTCCCACAGTGTTTGTGCCACAAGTCGATGGCCTTGCTCACAATTGCATCTGAGCTGTCCTGGGGAATCTGTGAACAAGCAAACCAGTTTCCGTGAGGTTTCAGTGCTTATAACTTCATCTGCCTCTCTCATTGGGCATAAACCTTACTGCCACAGGAGTTCTCACTGGTTTCCAGAAAGTGATCGCATAAAAGGCTGCTGATGGGATCTCTGCTTCACAGGCCACCTGAGGACATGCTAAGGAACTCAGACGGCCTGGCTCAAATCCTGCACTGCCCACCGAACCGTGTGCACCTGGCCAGGTTACCTAAGCTACGTGGGTTCAGATCCTATCTCTAAAATGGGGGAGATGGTAGGCCCACTCCATAGGGCTGTTACAGGATTACATAAAATAATCCATGAAAAACACTTGCCACAGCCCTGGCACTATTAGCCATTAATTATTATAATGTGAGTAATTTATTCAACACACATGCATGTGGTACTTATTATCATTTATCGGACCAGTGTTCAAATGGTAATACTGACTAATAAAAATAAAAGAACAGATTTTGGATCCAGTGAAAT
>NW_005338015.1:0-287 GCF_000412655.1 Myotis brandtii | reverse complement strand
GCACTAAATTCCCAAACCCAGCTTGGGACATGATGCATAGGGGGATAGAGGAGAGTCCAGGGCTGGCAGTCCTGTTTGAGATGTACAATTCACCCCATCCAACACCTAGAGGTCAGAGAGCAATCACTCACGGTATACTCTGAGCCATCCAAATCCTCTTACACTTCGTGACTGTGGAAGGACGGCTACTACGATGTAAAGTCCTTGGTCCCTCACAGTGACGTTTCTTATTATCAGGGGTCCTTCAAGATTTATTTCCTCTCGACCACTGTATTCAGGACCTGTTA
>NW_005338014.1:0-204 GCF_000412655.1 Myotis brandtii | reverse complement strand
CACGGAGCCAAACGGGCTCGGGCTACATTTAAGAGAAAAGTCAGATCGCGTCTTTTCCCTCTTCTCGGGCTGCCATCTCACTTAGACACAGAAAAACCTGAAGGTCCTTCCCCGACTGACAAAGGCTCCACGGCCGAAGCTCTGCTGTTTCTTCTCCCGGCACTCTCTCCGTGCTCGCTGGGGACCAGCAGCGCTGGCTTCTTA
>NW_005338013.1:0-269 GCF_000412655.1 Myotis brandtii | reverse complement strand
GAACTGGGAGGTCACCATTGGATTCCAGATCAAAGTATATGCCCGGGTTGCTGGCTTGATCACCAGTGTGGGGCATGTGAAAGCCAACCAATCAATGATTCTCTTTTTATCATTGACTAGAGGCCTGGTGCACGAATTCGTGCACGGGTGGGGTCTGGCCAGCCCGCCCCAATTGGGCCAATCAGACTGGGCCAGCTGGGGGAAGGGGCCGTGGGCAGTTGGCCAGTCAAGACCCCGGTCGAGGGGACAATTTGCATATTAGCCTTTTA
>NW_005338012.1:0-269 GCF_000412655.1 Myotis brandtii | reverse complement strand
CCACCTTAGAAAACAGGGAGGATTTAAGAAAAGAAAAGAAAAAAACAAACAATAGAATAGTACCTTTCCTTCTGATACGAAGGATTGGTGAGCAAGACTGTATTTTCTGGGAGGCTTAATAGATGAGGACTCAAGTTCTAAATACAAGGAGACTGGATGTATTAGAGTCCTTCAGAGAAACAGAACCAACAGGATGCATATAGACACAGACATAAAGAGATGTACTAGTATTATAAGGAATTGGTTCATGTGATTCCGAAGGCTCACAA
>NW_005338011.1:0-264 GCF_000412655.1 Myotis brandtii | reverse complement strand
GGCTGGACATGGACCATTTCCCAGGCCAAGCTTCAATTCCAGAGCTGGTATGTTTCAACCAGAGATGTCTGCCTCCTCCTTCCCCTCATTCTGTGTATCGGTTTTCCATGGCTACAAATCAACAGCAAGGTAGCAGCGTAAGTACACGTTTATGAAGGCACAGTGCGGTCGGTTGGTCGGGCGGTCGGTCGGGCGGGCGGTCGGGGGAAGCCTGAGCCCTGCTCAGGTCTCACTGGGCAGGCATCACGTGTCAGCTGGGGCTGG
>NW_005338010.1:0-457 GCF_000412655.1 Myotis brandtii | reverse complement strand
ACTGTATATAGAGAACCCTAAAGATTCCACAAAAATATTAGAAGAACTGAAAAATGAATCCATTAAATTAGCAGGATATAAAATAAATATCCAAAAATTAATTGCATTTATACTCCAATAAAGAACTATCAGAAAAGAAATATAAGAAAACACTCTGATTTACAATTATCCTATACAATAAAAGGCTAATATGCAAATCAACTGAACAGTGGAAATACCAGTAGCTATGACACACACTGACCACCAGGGGGGACAGACACTCAACGCAGGAGCTGCCACCTGGTAGTCAGCGCACTTCCACAGGGGGAGAGCCACTCAGCCAGAACCCTGGCTCACAGCTGGCAATGCTAAGGCTCTCCAACTGACAGCTTAGGCCCGCTCCCTGTGGACATCCCTCATCAGCTGGACATCCCTCTAGGACTCCCAGACTGCAAGAGAGTGCAGGCCGGGCTGAGGG
>NW_005338009.1:0-235 GCF_000412655.1 Myotis brandtii | reverse complement strand
ATTGACCACCAGGGACTAGACATTCAGACTGGTAGGTTAGCTTACTGCTAGGGTCTGGCTGATCGGGACTGAGTGAGACGTGCTGCACTAGCGCTGGACCCCTCCCATGGTCCCGCCCCAGCTGGCCAACCTCCCACATTCCACCCCGGGCCCGATCCTATGCTGGTGGGGTCACTTGGCCTGGCCGGTGCCCTCTTGTAATCTGGTACCCCTCAGGGGATGTCAGAGAGCCGGT
>NW_005338008.1:0-563 GCF_000412655.1 Myotis brandtii | reverse complement strand
TCGGCCGTGGCTGAGCGCCGTGGGGATGTGGCTGGCTCTCGCCTCCGTGGGTGGGCCTCCTCCTTCTCCCTTCCTCCCTCCACGCCTCGTCCCGGCTCTGACGTGCCCTCATGTTTTGAAACCTCCTGTTTCTGCCGCTTCCTGGGGTTCTAGTTCACGCTGTTTGGGGCGGGGGGGGTGCTTGGCCGTGATAACAAGGGCCAGAGACAGAGAGCGTGTGCGTGTGGGGGCCGGGCCGCGGCCAGGGCCAGCTGGTGGTGACAGATGGGGTGTTGGCCAAAGGAGGGGAGACGGAGCGCCAGGGGTCATGGCAGCGACATGAGCAGGTGTCGGTGCGCGGGCAGCGTCCTCTGGAGCCCGGCGGGGCCCTCCCCACTGAGTCTCTCCTGGCCCAGGGCTCTGAAAGCGCAGCTCCCGGCCTTGGGTGTGACCTTGGGGACGGCCAGGAGCTCGCATTTGCCGTCCAGCAGATGGTCACGTCAGCACCCTCCCGGCCTGGTCACGCGCAGACACAAGCACAGGCAGAGCCCTCAGCCCGGGGCTCGGTGGCCAGAGGCTGGGCT
>NW_005338007.1:0-475 GCF_000412655.1 Myotis brandtii | reverse complement strand
AAACCTGGGACCCGTCGGTGCTCGGGCTGGTGCTATAGCCACTGAACCACACCAGCCAGGGCTCTCATTCATCCTAATGACATCTTCAAAGACCTATGTCCAAATAGGGTCACATTCTTAGACGTGAATTGGGGGGGGCACTATTCACCCCACTGTATCCTCCTGTGGGAGTCGGGGGCTGGGGAGGAGCTGGCTCATGGGTCAGCCGGCTTTATCTTCCTTAGTCCCCATGCCGAGGCCTCAGTAGTCCCTTGAGAACGGACGCCCATCGTAGGACTGTACAGAGCGCCCTCATGCTGGCCCCGTCTCTGGCCACCATCCAGGCCACTGCCGTCCAGTTTGACAGGACGCTGGGCAGGGCCAGCTGCGGGCAGGGGAATGGCGCTGTAGCTCAGGTGTACGGAGATTTTATATAGAGACACGGAAGGTCGTTCCCACCCCAGGAGGGAGGACAGGTTCACCGCGGCGTCGCCAC
>NW_005338006.1:0-237 GCF_000412655.1 Myotis brandtii | reverse complement strand
AGATGTGTGAAGTGAGCTCTCGCAGGTTGGTGCAAGTTAGCTCCAGCACATCCCTGTTGGCAACCTTTTCCTAAATGTTCTTTCTATGCACTCATCTATTACATTGATATATACCCAATCCTGTTTTCTGAGGATTAGTGGTATTACATATAATTGCCTAAAACTGTTATTATCACAATACCAAGGAAAGCTAAAAATAGAAAATGATATAAAATAGGATAAATATGCAGTTTATCA
>NW_005338005.1:0-489 GCF_000412655.1 Myotis brandtii | reverse complement strand
CAATAAGTCTAGTACCCATCTGTCACTGTACAAAGTTGTTAAAATACTATTGACTATATGCCTTGTGCTATACACTACATATACATGATCTACTTATTTTATAACTGCAAGTTTGTACCTCATATTCCCCTTCACCTTTTCCACCCATTCCTTCACCTCCTTTTGCACCCATTCCCTCACCCCCATCTGTTTGTTCTGTGTATCTATGAGTTTTCTTTTGTTCTGTTTTGGTTGGTTGTTTATTTTGTTTTGTTTAAGATTCTACATGTAAGTGAAATTATATGATATTTGTCTATCTGTATGACTTATTTCACTTAGCATAATGCTCCCTAGGCCTGTCCCATGTTGTTGCAAATAGCAAGGTTTCATTCTTTTTATTGCTGAGTAATATTTTATAGTGTATATACAGGGTAGAGCAAAAGTGGGTTTATAGTTGTGAGTACACAGAACACAGAGCTTATTTTTGTATTATTACTTTTTAATTATTGT
>NW_005338004.1:0-233 GCF_000412655.1 Myotis brandtii | reverse complement strand
GAGAGAGAGAGAGAGAGAGAGAGAAGAGAGAGACACACCAATTAGTTGCCTTCCATATGCTATCTGACTGGGAATCAAACCCACAACCCAGGCATGTACCCTGACCAGGAATCGAACTGGCAACCTTTCGGTGCATGAGATGATGCTCAACAAACTGAACCACACGGGCTGGGCTCTAGTATTTCTTTTAAATCTTATTTTTGGCCAGTTTGTGAGTTCATGTATCATTCATG
>NW_005338003.1:0-329 GCF_000412655.1 Myotis brandtii | reverse complement strand
CTTCCTGGTTCACAGGTCGACGCTCAACCACTGAGCCTTGTAGCCAGGCAGGTTATACACCTTTTAAAAATTGTTTTATAAATAACATCTTTTGGTTTTCCTTAGGAAAATGTATAGCTCTTTTCTTTGTTTTTAAGATACAATAATTTCACAGAATGTGTTTTTTGTTTTTTAATTAATTTTTTTTTTCTGGAACTTGATGACAATTTTGAACCTGAAGATTCTGACCTATCCTTGGCTGGAAAAGTTACCTTCTGTTTTATTTGTTCCAGTATCTTGTTCAGAAATAAAAATCTACACTAATAAAAGAGAAACATGGTATTTAGCGT
>NW_005338002.1:0-487 GCF_000412655.1 Myotis brandtii | reverse complement strand
ATGCGTGTCATAGGTTCGCCATCACTGTCCTAGAGCCGGGCTTTGTGGGGCAGTCAGGATACTTAGGACAGACCCACCATGACTGGGCTAAAATAAATGTATTGGAGAATAAACATAACTCAAAGAACTTGTGGGAGAGACAGTCAGAGGGCTCCACAGCCAGCAGTCAACCTCACCCAGTCTCTTCCCGAAAAGCCCTCCCTGACCTCATCCCTCACACAGACTGCCCAGTCCACCCCACTCTTGTCGAGCTCTGGACACCAGAATCTCCACCAAAGATGTTCCTGAAATCCATGCCTCTGCCACCACACCCACCAGAGAATGGATTCCACGTGGCAGCCACTACCTAGCCTTACTCTCTTCTGAAAAGAAATCACATGGTTGGTGTCTGATTGTTGAAGCTTAGAACACGGCTGTGTTCCAGCTGCTAGTAAATAGGGGGAAAGGGTGTTACAGTGTCCACTTTAGGAGGTAAAGTGCATGGTGT
>NW_005338001.1:0-317 GCF_000412655.1 Myotis brandtii | reverse complement strand
CTGTCAGTGGAGTGCTCCTAACCACTTCTGGGTTTGGTGCTGCTCAAATAAATTCTTAAAAATTTTAAGATGCCTCAGTTTATCTCTTAACAGTAAAAAAGGTGAACATCTCCACATATGTTTGGGTTTGCCTCGCTCTTGCCTTCTCAAGGACCTCGCTTGTTGGGGAATTTGTCCTTCCTCCTGCTTCTTTAACCTTTCCCTCCTCTGCTGTCCCAGCATGAGAACGGTAATCTCCCCTGAAAAACAAAATAAACAACAACAGCCAGATCCACGCTAGATGGTACGCTCAGTTGGTTGGGCATCATCCCAGGTCT
>NW_005338000.1:0-643 GCF_000412655.1 Myotis brandtii | reverse complement strand
AAGTCCTGGAGTATCAGCTCATACACCGGGTCCTGACTCCCACCAGCTCCCCAGGCACCCAGGACATGCTGGGCTCCCCCTCTTCACCCCTATCCTGCAACGGTTGCAGCCCTCTCTCCCTGGAAGGGGCCTGGACACAGGGAGGGTCAGCCGGCACACGTGCCCGTGGTGTCTTGGGGTAGAGCACGGTGGCAGCTGTCCCCTGGTACTCCTTGCCCCCGGGGCGGGCAGCACCAACGTGTCTGCTAGGCGGCAGCTGGAGGCTGAATCTTGGCAGGAGGAAACCTCTCGCTCACCCCGGCCTCAGGCACTGAGCATATCCTGAGGCAGGGGTTACAGATCCTTGGGATGCCTGGCTGGACCTCGCCAGGTCCTACGCCTGGCCAGGGTGAAGTGGGGTGATTTTGCATGTGGTGTGAACTGCCAGGCCCGAGGGTACGTGCACGTGTGCCCTTCATCGTGAGGAGTCGGGGGGTACCCTAGGCACTTGTGAGCGGCCTCACTTCCTGTCTTCCTCCTTCCAACCTTCCTGAGTCTGGCTGGAGTTTCCTCTGGCCACTTGAGGACCCTCTGGAAACAAGCCACGATATCCAAACGGCATAATTCTATGACCCCATATATGGGTCATATGCTCTGACATTTG
>NW_005337999.1:0-300 GCF_000412655.1 Myotis brandtii | reverse complement strand
CCAATCAATGGTTCTCTCTCATCATTGCTGTTTCTATTGCCCTCTCTCTTCCACTCTCTCTAAAATCAATAAAAACATATATTTTAAAAATACATATATGTACACATGCATAAAAACTCTGTATCCTATATAATAAAGAGCTAATATGCTAATTAGACTGGATGGTGGAACAACCGTCCAGAACAACCTTCCAGAATGACCAGTGGGTGGGGGGCAGGGCTGTGAGGCAGTCGGGGCTGAGGGCCGAGGCAGCTGGGACTGCGAAGGCCTACCCTTGCACGAATTTCGTGCATAGGGCCT
>NW_005337998.1:0-486 GCF_000412655.1 Myotis brandtii | reverse complement strand
TCTTGACTAAAAGGATACATAGAAAGTGTGAAATAAATTTCTAAAATACTAGGTAGTGTAGTGGATGAGAGTAGGGGAATAAAGACAGGAGAGCATGTTAAAGAGTGTGTCTTGCTGGAGAACAAATGCATGTGTGTAAGAAATCCCTAGGGATGCATTTAACTGCATGTATTTTAAGCTAATGGAAAGGATGCTTATAAAATAGAATGTGTACATTTTAAACCTCCCTCAAGAAATAGAACCTAAGAAATGAGAAGCAGTATGTTATTTTTTAAAAATCAGGAGATAAATGACAAATGGAAGCTATTGTTTGCTTTGTTATACATATTATATTAGCACCTGACATTTAACTCCCAGCCTTTAAAAAAAAAACAAAAAACATTAGCTTGTGCTATGTCACATAGGAAGTCTCAATAAATTTTAAAGAAATAATATGTTTTTTCTCCATCGCTATGTTCATGATCCATAATACATAATGCAAGTATG
>NW_005337997.1:0-247 GCF_000412655.1 Myotis brandtii | reverse complement strand
CTCCCATTAGATTATCAAATGATTTCTCAACCGAAACCTATCAGGCCAGAAAGAAATGGAAGCAAGTATACAAAGTGATGCAAAGCAAGGAACTGAATTGAAGAATACTCTATCCAGCAAGGCTATCATTCAAAATTGAAGGGGAAATGAGGAGATTCACAGACAAAAAAGCCTAAGGGACTAAAATATTAAATATTTTAATATTGAATATTAAAATAGCTAAGATCTGGAAACAGCCCAAGTGCCC
>NW_005337996.1:0-261 GCF_000412655.1 Myotis brandtii | reverse complement strand
ACATGATCTCACTTATATGTGGAATCTAACGAACAAATAAATGAACAAAACAGATCCAGATACCTTGGAAGCATGGAACAGACTGACAAATCTCAGAGACAAGGGGTGAGTGGGGGCGTGGGAAAGATTATATGCATATATAACAGACAATAGTGTTGTGAAGGCCTAGGTGCTGGGGATGGTGTCATGGAGTAGTGGGGCAATGGGGGAATAAAAGAGGACACCTGTAATACTTTCAACAATAAATATTAATTTAAAAAT
>NW_005337995.1:0-261 GCF_000412655.1 Myotis brandtii | reverse complement strand
CCATAATCTCAAGACATTGAGTTGCCATAGGGACCCCAAAAGCCATTCCAGGTGCGGAAATGCCATTGATATCAAGCTAAAGGTTACCTAAAGACAGGCTATTCTAGGTTGCTAAGTGTGGTCTTGGCATTTATTTATTTATTTATTTATTTTCAAAAATAAATTCTTTTTTTACATGCAATAATCATTAATATTTCAAGTAAAAAGATATTAAATATAATAACACTACCAAAACTGTACTAACATAGTATAATATCACAA
>NW_005337994.1:0-315 GCF_000412655.1 Myotis brandtii | reverse complement strand
CAGCCCGAGGCTCACCCATGTGCCCCCCTTGCTGCTGCAAAAACGCCAGGATGGCCCTGGCCAGTGTGGCTCAGTGGACAGAGCACCGGCCCTTGGATTTGGTTCCGGTCAAGGGCGTGTACCTCAGTTGCAGGCTCGATCCCCTGCATATGCAGGAGGCAACCAATCGATGTGTCTCTCCCTCTCTCTTCCACTCTCTCTGAAAATCAACGGAAAAATATATTTGGGTGAGGAGTAACAAACAAACAGGATGGAAACCCAACTGAATTTCTACCCTCAAGAGCCCCCAGCAGCCCTCGCCTGCTCCCTGGTAAA
>NW_005337993.1:0-255 GCF_000412655.1 Myotis brandtii | reverse complement strand
AAAGCCATCTGGTCCAGGGCTTTTGTTTGCTGGAAGCCTTTTGATTACAGTCTCAATTTCATCAGTAGTTTTTGGCCTATTCAGGTTTTTTGATTCTTTCTGATTGAGCTTTGGAAGCTTGTATTTTTCTAGGAATGTGTCCATTTCGTCGAGGTTGTCAAATTTGTTGGAGTAGAGTTGTTCATAGTATTTTTGGACAATCCTTTGTATAGCAGTATGGTCAGTTGTTACTTCACCTCTTTCATTTATGATTTT
>NW_005337992.1:0-489 GCF_000412655.1 Myotis brandtii | reverse complement strand
AGTGCAGTGGTTGTTATAGTATTTCCAAGCTAGGAATGCTGGGAATGGGGCGAATTTGGAAAGGATACAATGTGGGTCTAGTTTATGTTTTTTATCTTTTGCTTCTCAAGTCATAAAGTTTTCAAGAAATCAGATGATTTGATATAGAAGAATATGCTATTTGAAGTGGCAGAACATGACTCTTTGAAGTAGAACACAGTATGGTGGAGAGAACTCAGAACAGAAGCTAGCAGACTCAGGATGTGGTCTTGGGCTGACCACTGATTAGCGACTAGACAAGTCACATACCACTCCAGACCTGCTTTCTATTTTGTAAAATGGAGATTAAATATCCTGAGAAAGGATATAGATTATAAATCAAAGTATAATAATAAAATAGTCTTTTATCTTTTTTAGGAAGTTAGAAATTATTTTGAAAAAATGAGTAATTCACATGAACCCCCATATTATCTTAATTTAAATCTGTATTTTTCATATTTGGACTTATGT
>NW_005337991.1:0-516 GCF_000412655.1 Myotis brandtii | reverse complement strand
GATCGGGCCCCAGCTCACTCCCCCAGCCTCACAGCCCTGCAGCGCACCCTTGCACCCTGCCTTGGCTGGCGCCACCCTCTCACCTGCTCCACCATCTCGCCTGTGGGGCAACCAGTCAGGGCAGGCCCTCCTCCCAGCTCCTTCAGTGCCTCGGAGCCAGGCGGCGGCCACCCCCCGCCCCACCACTGCTACTGGTTGCATCTGCGGGTTGATTGGTGGGGTGATCAGGCCCCCACTCACACCCGCCTTGGCCTGGTGCCGCCCGCTCACCTGCACCACCATCCTGCTGTGGTCCTGCTCTTGTTGGGGCCCTGGAAGCACCTCCATTACCGCCTGCTGCCAGTGCCGTGTCGCTGATGCCCACCGTGCTTTGTGCAGCCTCCTGGTGGTCAGCGCACATCATAGTGAGCAGTCAGACTCCAGGTCTCCCAGTTGAACTCCCAGTCAAACAATTGCCCGAGGGGACAATTTGCATATTAGGCTTTTTTAAGAAGAAGAAAAATAAATTAAAAATAT
>NW_005337990.1:0-238 GCF_000412655.1 Myotis brandtii | reverse complement strand
GATAAATATAATTCACAAAATAAATTCTTTTACCCCAAATGATTTCACAGTCTCTTGTACTAGACTGAAATCTCTTTGGAGGATTTGCTCACTGAATTTTAGATAAATACAAAAGTATCTACATACAAGAATATCCACTTTAATCTGATTTATCATTTTATTTTTATATAAGAACTTCTAGGGGGTGGGTAGGAAGATATTAACTAAAGAACTTGTATGCATATATGCATAATCCATG
>NW_005337989.1:0-376 GCF_000412655.1 Myotis brandtii | reverse complement strand
GCTGGAGAGACCAGGCTTTCTGTGAGGCGGGGCCCTAGGCAGCGGTTTCACACCCGTTACAGAAACCAGAGGTGAGCCCGGCCGGCGGGACTCAGTGGCTGAGCGTCCACCTATGAACCGGGAGGTCACGGTTCGATTCCCGGTCAGGGCACAGGCCCGGGTTGTGGGCTCCGTCCCCAGTGGGGGGCATGCAGGAGGCAGCCGGTCCGTGATTCCTTCTCATCCCTAATGCTTCTCTCTCCCTCTCCCTTCCTCTGTGAAATCAATAAAAACATATTAAGTAAATCAATAAAAGGTTCAAGCTTCGGCCTAAAGAGGACAGGTCTGGGGTCTGTGCTGGGGGACATTAGTGTGTCTAATCGGGGGGGTGTCGGCT
>NW_005337988.1:0-421 GCF_000412655.1 Myotis brandtii | reverse complement strand
CAGCAGCGGTCACAGGCAGCTCCAGGTGTGTCTGGACAATTTGTTCTACTAGTTGGGCCTGTGGCATTCAGTTAAGCGTCCAGTAAGGTGAGGAAGTCTGTCATCTCATCAGAGCTCAGGAAAACCAGGCCCCCTCCTGGACCAGACCCCCCAAGGGCCAGGGGCTTTCACCACCACTCACCACTCCACCATATGAGGTGACTTCTCTTTGGCGGTCCGGCGTGGGTCAATCTCAATTGGGTAATACTGGTGAAGGAGCGCTTTCAGCTGGGCACCCAAAGGAAGAGGAAAGCCATTAGTCCCTCAGGTTTTCCCCAGCCAAGTCCTACTGTTCAGCACAAGAAGAAAAATCGGCCCGGTGGGCGTGGCTCAGTGCTTGATCTGTGATCTATGAACCAGGAGGTCACGGTTTGATTCCTGG
>NW_005337987.1:0-227 GCF_000412655.1 Myotis brandtii | reverse complement strand
CAGCACTAAGGATGTCCGACTGCCGGCTTAGGCCACCCTCTCCAGGGAGCAGGCCTAAGCCAGCAGTCAGACAACCCCCGAGGGCTCCCAGACTGTGAGAGGGTGTAGGCCAGGCTGAGGGGCCCTCCTGAATGCACGAGTTTCATGCACCAGGCCTCGTGTTAAATAACACATTGGGAATGCAACCAGACAAATCCAAAATGTTATAAATTTATAGGAAATATAGT
>NW_005337986.1:0-205 GCF_000412655.1 Myotis brandtii | reverse complement strand
AGAGCGCACCGCGGGCCCCGCTCTGAGGCCGGGCGGAGGGATGTGGAAGGTGACAGTGGCGTCCCCAGGAAGCAGGAAGACCGGCACCAGGTCTCCCTGCTACGGTGCGTGGGAAACACGGCAAGTCCCCGAGGGTCCCTGTTGGCAGCCACACCAGACCCTGTGCGCGGCTCCGCCATGGCCAGCGACGGGGACAGCTGTCACC
>NW_005337985.1:0-372 GCF_000412655.1 Myotis brandtii | reverse complement strand
TATATAAAGATCCAGGGTCCGTCACGACCTAAATGACCGGACAGATGACCGAACACCAGGCTAGGGTCCTGGCCAGCACAGTGGAAGTCAGTCCTGGGTCCCAGCCACCTGTGGTGGGAGTCAGTACTGGGTCCCATGGTGGCAGGAAGGAGCTGTGGTCCTCGGCCACCCACGGTGTGGCAGCGGGAGGGAGCTATGGGAATGGAGGGATGCTGCCATTGGGCTGGCCTCTGGGTCCCTCCCCCCACCTGCAGGCTCCGGGGAACCAGAGCCATGTTGCGATCAAACTGGCCTCTTGGTCCCTCCCCCTGCCTGTAGGCTCTGGGCAACCAGAACCATGCTGCAATCTGGGAATCTTGGTCCCTCCCCCTG
>NW_005337984.1:0-225 GCF_000412655.1 Myotis brandtii | reverse complement strand
ATTATTATTATTATTATTATTTTAATCCTCACTTAAGGATATTTTTTCCATTGATATTTTTAGAGACAGTGGAAAAGAGAGGGAAAGACAGAGAGAAACATCAATGTGAGAGAAACACTTCGATTGGTTACCTCCTACATGAGCCCCAACTGGGGCGCAGGCTGGGGAGGAGCCTGCAACCGAGGTACTGGTACATGCCCTTGACTGGAATCAAACCCAGGACCC
>NW_005337983.1:0-915 GCF_000412655.1 Myotis brandtii | reverse complement strand
TTTAACAGGAACAAGTGATTTATTTTAGCATCTAAATTTTTTTAATATATAGCTAACTTTTATTATTATTTTTAATTTTATTATTTAAGGTATTACAAATAGTAGTGCATATGCCTCTCTTTTTTTTTTCCCCCACTGACCTCAGACTTGGTAAACTGTGATTTACTAGTTAAGTGCTTCCAAGAACCCAAGACATGGAAAAGAAAGAAGAATGGATTAGGGCAACAGGCTCACTGGGAACCTAAATTATGACCCTGAACCAAGCTCTTAGAGTGATTGGGGAAAAAAAAAGATATCACTGAAGCAAAGGCGACCAACTACATCAAGGTCAATGTACAGTGCACATTGCTTTGGTAGCACAGCATCTTCTGAACTCAATGCCTGTGACTGAGCAATTCCCTGCTGTGGAAATACCTACTCTATTGAACAATTCCAGTACAGAACCCGAAAAGGCCAGGCACACACCTTCTCTGGCCCTATAATCTAGCTCAGCCTATGCTCCAGCCTCAGGCTTTCAACAGGGAAGAAATAACCCAAAGAGGTGAGTCTGTGGGGGCAAGTGCAGTGGTGACATGAACATTCATTCTCCAGGCTGCAGTGGCCATGGGCCCAGGGGTGGCATCTGAGGTAGTAGCACCATGCCAGTCCGGAGCCCTAGCAATCTGCTCCCAGCACTTGGCTGCTTTCCTTGCTCAAGTGTCTGGGTTTCATTGTCCATGGCCCCAGGCAGTATGTTGAGTGTGATTGATCAGACAAGGCAGAAGGACTTGGGTTCGTCTCTAAGAACTTAGCCTGAACAATAAGAAACTAGAATAACAGCGACTTCATCACTCTGTAATGTTAATAATTATTTTAAAGAAATGAAATTTTAGTTTTTCTTTTCCTTGCAAAAATATTATTATTGAAAAAGTTTGA
>NW_005337982.1:0-282 GCF_000412655.1 Myotis brandtii | reverse complement strand
AATTCTCTTATGCTTGAAATAATCACACACACGCATGTGCATACACACACACAAGCATATATACACACACCCACAGATACATGCACACATATGTATGCATACCCACATATGTGCACATAGGCAAACACACACATTCACACATATGCACACACACAGGGAAACACACGTACACACTCATATGCACACTTGCATGTACACACATGCACACGGATATATGCACGCATGCACAATAATGTGCACATGGACAAACACACATGCACACATACAAACACATGTGCACAC
>NW_005337981.1:0-239 GCF_000412655.1 Myotis brandtii | reverse complement strand
GAGCCGCAGTTTGCCGACCACGGGTCTAAGGGAAGACCGGGGACCTGGGGGACTACCAGTCGTTCCTGGAGGGCCCAAGCCTGTGGGGTTAAATGGACTCCCCACAATGACCGGCAGAGTGCAGGGGTGCCACAGCTGTGCCCCCTGCTGGGAATCCCAAGGGAGTCCCAGAGCCAGGCCCAGTCTCCATTGGGAGACTCGCAGACACTCAGCGGAAGTGCCTCCCGCTGGTCACCAAG
>NW_005337980.1:0-416 GCF_000412655.1 Myotis brandtii | reverse complement strand
CCTGCGGTGGTGCCTGAAGGGCCAGGGAGAGGTTCCATCTCGGGGACGGGGTTGGGGCGATGGGTATATGCAGGGGCGGTGGCCACCTGATGGGCCACCACTAGCTTAGTCAGAGTTGAAAAGAGACTGGCAAGAAAGACCAGACCCTTACAGCACAGTACCTGGCTCGCAAAGAAATGCCCAATAATTCTGACGATCACTTCCTCGTTTTCATCCGGCGTTTGGTCACGAGGCACGATGACTTCTGCGCTGGTTAGGTTCTGCAGTTCATTCACCTGGGAGGGAGAAAGGTGGGCTCAGGGGGCAGCGGGGGAGCGGAGAGCAAGGAGGTGGAGGTGCCCACCTTCCCTTCAGTCTGGCACGCTCCTGGGCCTTCCCGGCCCTGGTCACCTGGGGCCCTGCTGGTTTGGACTCCG
>NW_005337979.1:0-310 GCF_000412655.1 Myotis brandtii | reverse complement strand
AAGTACCAAAACATTAATTAAAGAGAAATCTCTCTTACAACACCTTTTCTTCCTCTTTTCCATGAAGTTAAAATCCTCAGATCTTGCATTGGTATGACTTATATGAATGTGTCTCGATATCAATACTATTTAAATATAAATCAAAGACCTACTTTTCCAAATTCTTCCTCTGTAAGCTAGCACATTTTTTTTTACTTTATACTTAGAGTCTGGAGATAAACTACCCAGGTTCAGATCCCAGCTCTGCCATTTAATGACTATATAGGCAAGAGCTTTATAGAACTTAGATATATCAAGAGCTTAGATAACT
>NW_005337978.1:0-273 GCF_000412655.1 Myotis brandtii | reverse complement strand
CCTTTGTAATACTTTAAGCAATAATAAAAAAAAAGAACCTGTGTAGAGAGGAGAGTGTCAGATTCTCCCCTCCTGAAGAGCTGAGTCGTAATGTAGGGTAAAGTCACACTGGCATGGAGAGGACCCAGAATCCCCAGCCCCTCACCTCACCCTCACCAGGCCCTCACCCGGCCCCTCATATGATCTTTCACCTGACCCCTCACCTGGAACCTCACCTGGCCCCTCACCTGGTCCCAACCTGACCCCTCACCTGGAACCTCACTTGGTCTCTCA
>NW_005337977.1:0-800 GCF_000412655.1 Myotis brandtii | reverse complement strand
CTTCCTCTCTGAAATCAACAAAAAAATATATGAAAAAAAATAAAGTCTATTTTTAAACAGTAAAAATAAAACACAAATTACTGGTATCATGAGAAAAAGAAGAAATATGATTACAAATTTTATACATATTTAAAATAATAAGGGAATAGTATGGAAACTTTATGCCACTAAAATTGACAGCATACATAAAATGGGCAAATTCCTTAAAAGATACAAATTACTGGAGCTAAAACAAGAAGAAATGGAAACTATAAATAGCCCTGTATCAGTTAAGGAACTGGGATCTATAATTCAAAGCCTTCCCAGATGGCTTTATATATTCTATCAAATCTTTTTTAAATAAACATTACCAATATTACAGAAAATATTTCCAAAAATAGAACGTGAAAGAACACTTCTCAGCTTGTTTTACATGGTTGCATAACTCTGAACTTATAAGCTGACAAAGGCATTAAAGAAAAAAAATTACAGGCCAAAAATTTAAAGAAAATATTAGTAAATAATATCCAGTAATATTTGATCATATGGAATTTGTCTCAGGAATGTAAAGTTGGTTTAACACTCAAAACCCAATCAACTCAATTAATCACAGTAAGAAAATAAAGGAGAAAAACCAAATGATCATCTCAATAGATACAAAAAAATTAACTTGACATAATTCAACATCAGCAAACACAATTCAACTCAGTAAAGCAGCAATAGAGGTTTCTCAAGCTGACAGAGGTCATCTATATTTAAAAAAAAAATAGAACTATTTAATGGCGAAAAACTGAATACTTTCCCTCTCAGATCAGCAACAA
>NW_005337976.1:0-579 GCF_000412655.1 Myotis brandtii | reverse complement strand
GAATTAAGTTAGGGTTTTTCAAAATGCTGACACGCTCGAGCTCAAAAGGTTCGCCATCACTACTTTAGTGCAATTCTAATGGCCAAGAGGGCACAGGAAAGGCCACAGAGCAGCAGCCCCACAACTGGCAGACTGTGAGGAGGACCAAGTGGACAACAGGCCTGGGCGAGGGGCAGAAGGGGCCATTCAGAAGCCATTGTGGAGACATCCCCAGAAGAGGGCAAAGCCCCCGCTGGAGTGGGACCTGCAGAGAAGGTGCCCAGAGCGGGAGAGAAGCCAGGCTAGACCAGGGGGAGGACAAGGCTGAGGACAGAGACACCTCAGGGCCCCCAAGTAGAAAGGGCTACAGAGAAGGACAGAGTGGGGGCAGTACCTGGGCCAGGGCACCCGAGTGAAGTGTGGCCTCCGCCTTGTCCTTGGTCCCCGGCGCTGGGGCTTCATTTCTGCTCACAGGCCCAGGTTTTAGGAAAGTCCCTTGATGGAGGATTTTCCCGCCTTCTCAGCTGAGGCCCCACCTTCTTCCTGCTTTGGCAGCTGGGGCGGGTGGGCAGGCCCTGGGGTGTGATCTTCCTCAGCCTC
>NW_005337975.1:0-290 GCF_000412655.1 Myotis brandtii | reverse complement strand
GAAGTTAACTCCTTTCCCACCTCCAAATCTGGCAGCAATGTGCGCAAATCCTATATGATAAACGCCTAATATGCAAATTGACTGAACAGCGAACAACTGGTTGCTATGATGCGCACTGACCACCAGTGGTCAGACACTCAACACAGGAGCTGCCCCAGCCTGCAGGCCCCAGGCCAGCCAAGGCAGGTGCCAACCCCAATCACCCCACGGGTTGCCCATAGATTGGCCCTGATCGCCAGCCGGGCCTAGGGATCCTACCCATGCAAGAATTTTGTGCATTGGGCCTCTAG
>NW_005337974.1:0-356 GCF_000412655.1 Myotis brandtii | reverse complement strand
GCCAGCCTGATTGACGCCTAACTGCTCCCCTGCCGGCTCAATTGCCCACAACTGACCTTCCCTGCAGGCCCGATTGCCCACAACTGCCCTCCCCTGTCACGACCCACCTCCTCTGCCAGGACCGGCCTCCTCCACCCAAGGCAGCAAAGACGCTGGGACAGGCCTCCTCCATGCCACATGAAGCTACAGGACCCCTAGGCCTCATCACACGGAGCGGCCATTGGGCCCTGCCTCCGCTGTGCGTGCGGCCATCTTGTGATGGCCATCTTGTGACGATGTCACGTGTGAGGACCACCTAGGCTTTATTAGTATAGAAGATAAGGAAGAAAGGCTACATGCAAAGTGGGGAGGAGACA
>NW_005337973.1:0-271 GCF_000412655.1 Myotis brandtii | reverse complement strand
AATCCTTACCCGAGGGTATTTTTTTCCATTGATTTTTTTTTTCTTTTTTTTTTTCTTAGAGAGAGTGAAAGGGAGGGTTGGCGTGTGAGAGAGCAACATTGATGTGAGAAAGACACAGCAATTGGATGCCTCCAGCACAAACCTCAACTAGGGCCGGGGATCAAACCTGCAACCCAGGTACATGCCCTTGACCCGGAATCGAACCTGAGAGCCTCTGGTGCACAGCTGACACTTTAACCACTAAACACCAGCCAGGGCAAGGTGGCTATAT
>NW_005337972.1:0-375 GCF_000412655.1 Myotis brandtii | reverse complement strand
GTGCTCTCACAGGGGGAGTGCTGCTCAGCCAGGCTCATGGTTGGCAAGCTCAGTGGTAGTGGCGGGAGCCTCTCCTGCCTCCGCAGCAGTGCTAAGGATGTCTCACTGATGGCTAAGCTGAGGGCTCCCTGACTGCAAGAGGGCACAGGCCAGGCTGAGGGACCCTACCAGTGCACAATCGGGGCCGGGGAGGGACACGGGAGGTTGGCCCGCTGAGGATGGACCGTGGGAGGGCTCCAGGGCATGTATGGCCCTTCTCGCTCAGTCCGAATTGGCCGGACCCCAGCAGCAAGCTAACCTACTGATCGGAGCATCTGCCCCCTGGTAGTCAGTGCATGTTATAGCGACTGGTCAACTGGTCGACTGTCTGCCCCC
>NW_005337971.1:0-304 GCF_000412655.1 Myotis brandtii | reverse complement strand
TCATGCCATTGTGATCCGAGAAGATGCTTGATATGATACCAATCTTCTTGAACTGTAGAGATTTAGTTTGTGTCCCAAGATGTGGTCTATCTTTGAAAATCCCCCTGTGCACTTGAGAAGAATGTATATTCTGTAGCTTTGGCATGAAATATTCTGAAAACCTCAACTAATTCCATCTGATCTAGTGTGTCATTTAGGATTGCTGTTTACTTGTTGATCTTGGTATGAAAGATCTATCCAGTAATGTCAGTGGATTGTTAAAGTCCCCTACTATGATTGTATTGCTTTTAATATCTCTATTAAA
>NW_005337970.1:0-248 GCF_000412655.1 Myotis brandtii | reverse complement strand
TCAGAATGGTGGTTGCTACTTGGGAGAGGCCGATCCAGGATTGGATGGGAAAGGACATGAGGGAATTTTCTGGGGAGATAGAAATGTTCTATATTGTGATAGGGATATGAGTAATAGGAGTATATCAAGTGGAAGATATGGATAGTGGGTAAAAGTATAGATGAAGCACCCTGGCCAAGCTGCTCAACTGGTTGGAGCATCGTCCCATGCTCCAAAAGGTTGTGGCTTTGATTCCCAGTCAGGGCACA
>NW_005337969.1:0-502 GCF_000412655.1 Myotis brandtii | reverse complement strand
TGTCATTATGTGGACACGTGGGAAGACCTTGTACAAATGCATTCATTAAAGTCCTCGGTATACCTTCCTGCTCAATCTGCTGTGTTGGAACCTATGTAAGCGGCGTAGCTTGTGTCCAGCACAGGTCTCCCTTCTGACAGTGAACAGTGAGCAACGAACACATTTGGTTTCCCCGGTAACGGCACGTCTGCCTGTGGCCTGGGCGCTCTGGGACGCTGACCATGGCTCGTCCGATCCCCGCTGATGGGAATGCATGTCTCCTGCAGCCAGGGCCCACTCCACCCCTCAGCCCCGAGGAGGACGGTCACCTGCCTGCACTCCCCGCATGCACTGGGCCATCGTCACCTTCACTGCACGCCTGATCTCAGCATGGACTTTGGGGTGCAGTGCTCCTTGGACGCTGGCTGCTGCCCTTTCCTGCCTTGTTGGCAGCCACCACTGTGGGGGCACATCCTCCTTGGCACAGCTGGGCTGCGGCTGCACCCCGACATTGGAGGGGCCG
>NW_005337968.1:0-211 GCF_000412655.1 Myotis brandtii | reverse complement strand
CAAACACGCAGACAGACAGACAGACAGAGACAAACCTCTGTGTCCCTATCAGGTGAATTGGGGACAATTTGAGCAGGAAAATATAGGTTGCCCCTGTCCCATGCCCTCATTGAAAAGGGACAGGTTCTGATTTGAAAACAGCCGTCGGCCAGTCCGTCGGTCGGTCGGTCGGTGGGTGGGGTACCCCTACCTACCGCTGTGGGCACACAAG
>NW_005337967.1:0-1037 GCF_000412655.1 Myotis brandtii | reverse complement strand
TTTAAAACTATTATAATACTCATCTAGACTATAAAAGTGTCACACTAAATAGCGAACAGCCAACAACTGCAGCAGTAATTATTAAGGTTAACTCTTCCCTAGCCATTCACATTTTTTACTGTTAGTTTTTAAATGCCATTTTTTGTGACCATGCTTAACACTTTGCTGATTTTTATTTTTGAAAGACAAATTCATCGTACTTTGCATTTATGTAAATTTACCTAAGAACAACAAATAAAGATTGAACTCTAGTTAATGACCTGCATGCTAAAGTATTTAGGACAAGCGCAATATGCTCTGAAATGCCTCCAAAAAATAAGATGGATAAATTAATGCAGGGAGAGGCGGGATAGGTATGTGATGAAGCAGATATAATACAATGTTATCGTAGAATTATGTGGTGGGTACATGGGTGTTCACTGGAAAATTCTTCCAAACTTTGACGATGCTTGAAATTTTTTATAATAAAAATGTTAGAAAAGTCACTTAACATTAAAATAATAATCAAAATGAACAAGTAAAATTCCTAACAATCTAGTACAAACTCACAACCCGAACTCTCAATTTTTTTTCACATTAATGGTAGAAGCACAGAAATACTTGAAGCAACTTTACTCATGGTTCCAATCTAGTCCAATTTGAATTGCTAGAGGTATACATTTAGAAATTTCTCAGACCACCCAACATTCACAGGAGTAAGACTTAGCATTTAATTAACTGATCTGACCAGGACACTGACATTTTGAAAGAAGTCTCCTTCCCAAAACAGGATGACTTTCATTAACATGCTCCTTTCACACTTACTCTGTCCTGTATTAGCTCTGACCCTTACAGAATCAAAAGATGTTTTTTAACACCATGCTTATATTGTTATTTAATCAAAGTTTAGCATAATGTTATGTCATGATAGATATCAATCATTTCTTCTCTTAGAGATCATTGAAAAGATGTCTGTCTAGTTCTTTTTCTTGAGAATTTTTTAAAATCTTTTTTGGGGGGTAGTAAGAGAAGGGAAATAAGAAATTAACTCAGGAATT
>NW_005337966.1:0-1491 GCF_000412655.1 Myotis brandtii | reverse complement strand
AATCACTCTATCATATCGGCTGAACAATTCCTTGAAAAGATCAAGCAAATCTCAATGGAGGCTGACGAAATCATGGTATCTTTTGATGTGACATCCCTATTCACCTCCATTGATATCGGTCTAGCAAAACAAACTATAAGTTCACTTCTGCTGGAACACGAGGAAGAAGTCCAGACCATTAACGGCCTCATGGAACTAATTGATCTTTGCCTTACAACCTACTTCAAGTTCAATGGACAGATTTACGAGCAAATTAAAGGTACACCAATGGGGTCACCAATATCTGGGTTGATAGCTGAGGCCGTAATGCAAAGACTCGAACGTATCGTTCTGCCTATTATCCAGCCTAAGCTATGGGTTCGTTATGTAGACGACACGTTCGTGATATTGAAGCGCTCGGGGGTAGAAGAAACGCATCGTTTACTGAATAATGTTTTCCCCGGAATTAAATTTACGAGGGAAGAAGAAGTAAACATGCAGCTCCCCTTCTTAGACGTACTGGTAAAAAGAACATCCACGGGTCATTTTGAAACAAGCGTCTACCGGAAACCAACCCATACTGACCAGATTTTGAACTTCAATAGCAACCACCCAGTTCAGCATAAACGGAGCTGTGTTCAAACACTATTCAAACGAGCTAGGACACATTGCAGTACGCCAGATCTAAGAAAGGCGGAAGAAAAACACCTGTTCAGCTCTTTTCTTCGCAACAACTACCCGAAGAATTTTATCATCCGCTGCATCATGAGAAGCAGCCATCCAAGAGCTGAGAGCGAAGAGACACAGCACGTAATGCTACCATACATTAAAAGTGTCTCTGAAATGACAGCAAGAATACTCCGCCCTTTTGGAATTATGGTGGCACACAAACCCACAAACACCTTACGCCAGACTCTCTCAAAAGCGAAAGATCCTGTCGAAACCATGGAGAGGTCGAACGTAGTTTACAAAATACCATGCAATAACTGCGAATGTTACTACGTTGGACAAACAGGGCGAAGGTTGGGCACCAGAATCCACGAGCATCAACTGGCGGTGAACCGTCATGACCCGAACTCCCTCCTCTCAGTACACGCAGATGAACAAGGACATATGTTCGATTGGAGGGAGACATCTATCCTGAGCCAAGCTAATACAAGACAGGCAAGAGAATTTATTGAAGCTTGGTTCTCTACACGGAATTCTATCAACCGCCATATAGAACTGGAGCCCATATATGAAACGGTAAGAAGCCACCTATGTAGATCATCGACCAGTGAGACCACGTGACGCATTATCGACCTGGCCTGGAATTCGAACGAAGCACTACTGGACCATAAGTGACAACTGCCACAGAAGAGAATCATCGCACTGAAGACGTCATCTAGTTTGGTGATGAAACGTTTGCAATCAAACCCACAAGCTCGGAGAACGGACAATATAAATCGAGTAACACCCGAGCTACAAATCTTCCGGATTATTTCCCAAACATTCGGGCGTGAAACGCTCAAA
>NW_005337965.1:0-588 GCF_000412655.1 Myotis brandtii | reverse complement strand
AGGGGTCGCGACCCATAGGTTGAGAACCGCTGTATCTCAGTGCCATACCTGCCAAGCTAAACCCTGGGCAGCATTGCAGATCAGGGCCTGTCCGAGCTGGAAGAGAACGCTCACAATAAACACCTCCCAGCAGTGTTTCCTGAGCTCTTGTAATGCGCAGCCTCCATGCCATGGGATGCAGGGACCCAGCTCAGGGCCTATCACATTCAAGATGCCCTCACCATGGTGAAGTCATGAGCAGCTTTAAGGCCAGAATGGAAGGTGCGGGCCCGGTGGCATGGCAATGGTGCGCAAGCTCATGGCCTCTAGTGAGCACTTTGCAGAGCTCTTTGAAAGAGCAGGGTTTTGCCCCCCAGCTCTGCCGTTACCCTGGGCCAGTGACTCACTCCCTTGTTTTTTCCCATCTGTGATAGCTCTTATGTCAGTACTAGAGACCTGGTGCACAAATTCATGCACCAGGGTGAAGGGTGGGGCCCCTCAGCCCGCCTACGCTCTCTCACAGTCCGGGACGCCTTGGGGGATTCCGCCTGCTGGTTTAGGCCCAATACATGGGGAACCAGGCCTAAGCTGGCAGTCAGACATCCCTCT
>NW_005337964.1:0-319 GCF_000412655.1 Myotis brandtii | reverse complement strand
GAATCTAAGAACTGAGTCCTGACCCTGTCCTACCAATGTGATCTGTGTCACTCCATGAATCCATCTAATTATTAGATTCTTCATGGGTACAATGAGATGGTCATGTCATCAGGCAAGAATGTCCCTCTTAGCTTAAAATTTCTCCATTTTGTAAAAGGAAGACAAAACTATATAACTGAAGCTTTTTTATGGATAAGGCATAATCAAGACAACTGTCTCTCAGTGTCAGACTCTGTCCACTATCCCTGTGCTAATCACAATGTGCTTCCCACCACCAACTCCAGGAGTATAAGCCTTCAGTATCCTGTCTTTCGGCTTC
>NW_005337963.1:0-1341 GCF_000412655.1 Myotis brandtii | reverse complement strand
AACTAAATCAAAGACATTCAAGAAAAAACAAATACAACAAGAAAAACCTCTTTTCTTACCTAGAAACTAATAGATTCATTTGCATTTACTGAATGCAGACATTTACTGACTGTCTACTTTGTGCCAGTTACTGCAGATATACAGTAAACAAAAACAAAAAAAGGGCCTGCTCCCAGATGAAGGTAGTATTTATCTAGGTCAGGGAAGACTTTCTAACAAGGTGATGTTTGAGCAAAGAGGTAAAGGGAGAGAGGGAGTCATGTGTGTCCCTAGGGTAAGAATGTTCCAGGCAAATGCAAGATCCAGAGCAGCATGTGCTTCCAGGGCAAGTTCCAGGGAAGGCCATTGCTACCAGCCTGGAGGGGTAGCAAGGAACAAGGGGCTGATGATGAGGTCAGAGATTGGGGGTGGGAAACGGTCATGTAGGATCATGCATTTTATATCAAGTGAGATGGGAAATCAATGAAGGATTTATAACAGAAGAGAACTATAATTTGTTTTTAAAATATCACCCTAGCTAGTATGTGGAGAAGAGGCTTAGCAGAACAAGGGAAGAAGCAAGGAGGGAACTATTGTAACAATAGAGAAAGGAGGAGGCAGTTTGGACTAGAGTAGACATGTGGTGATGAAAAGTGGTCAGATTCTGGGCATATTGCGACAGTACTGCTGACAGGATTTGAGGTTTGACTGGATGTGAAATGTGAGAGAAAGAAGGAAGTGACAGATAAGGCCCAGATGTTTGGCCGGAGTAACTGAGTGATTGAAATGGATTTACCAAGAAAGAAGAATGAGAGAAGAGCAGATTTGGAGAGGAAGCTCAAGAGTCTTTCTGAACATACTAAGCTAGATCTGCCTTTTACAAATTGAAGTGGGATGCTCTGTGGCAACAAGACACAAGGGTATAGAATTCCAAAGAAAACTTGGGAGTCATCTGCGCAGAGGTGGCATAATGAGCCACAGGACAAGATCTTAGGGCAGACAAAAAAGAGGGCCGAGGACTGAGCCCAACTTCACATAGTGTGTTGCCCTCCCCAGACATCACATTTGCCCTTTAACCTTGACTCCCTGCAGATAGTGTCTCTGATTCTCCTTCAACAGCAACTGAAGGACAATGCACTGATGGAATGTCCAAGAGCCTCCTCCTCTCCTTTGGCTTGTTTCCCACCCTTAGCAGCAGCCGGAAGCCCTTCAAAGAGGCTGCTCCAGCAGAAAGAATGGTGAAGGGGGTCACAAACACCATGGCCACCACCACTTCCCATGGAGAGAAGAGAGGGGTGACACCTCGGGGACTTTCCCAAACAGCACTCACTAGGCCATCGGCAAATATAGGGTGTCCCAAAA
>NW_005337962.1:0-419 GCF_000412655.1 Myotis brandtii | reverse complement strand
GCTCCCCATCCCCCCTGCTCTACAGTCAGAGCACCTGCACTGCCTCAGGGAGTGGGCGTGGCTCTGGCAGGAGGGCGAGCCCAGCCTAAGGCTGGTGCCTGAGGGGGGCTGAGGGGGGGCCATGGGAACCTCGTGAACCCTCACAATTTAGCACCGGCCTCTGGGAGAGGGGATCACGCTGACCATCCTGTCCTGTTAGCCCGGTGACTCCGCAGAGAGGGAAATTGAGGGGGGCAGTCCCGGGAGCCCCACTCCTGGGTCCGGCCCCTCCCGCCAGCATCTCGGCAGCGGCGTCTTCTCCTCCGACCTCTGCTCCGGCCTCACCTCTTCTCTCTGACTCCGCCTTCTGCCCCCCCTCCCCAGGGGGCCTGACCTCTGCTCTGGCCTCACCTCTTCTCTCTGACTCCGCCTTCTGCCCC
>NW_005337961.1:0-927 GCF_000412655.1 Myotis brandtii | reverse complement strand
GGGCTGTAGTTTGCCCACGGCTGGTCTAGAGCCAAATGCTTTCTAGACTAAAGATATAATTTTACACGTTTTGGAGTCATCAATATATATTTTTCATTTTTAAACTGGGATTTTTGAATTATGAACATGGGTGAGTTCTCTGAAAGGGAAGACCCAACTGGGAAAATCAATGATATTTAAGCAACACAAAACATCCCAGAGATGAAGACTTTAAAGAACCAGGAAGATCAGAAGATTAGACTCTACAACACACAGAGACATGAACATCCCCAGCAAACTGATAGCTGGGTGCCCACTCCAACCTCACTTTCTAAGTGACTGTTCTAAATCATTAAAAGAAGCAGCTAACCACTTGCATGCAAGGGTGTTAGAAAAAGGCATTGTCTCAGGTTATATAACTCCCAGCAAAACAAAAGTTTTAGAGTCAACAAAATGTTGTCATTGGAGAGTGAGTCAAAGGCAGTTTCCCTCAGGCTTAAGCAATTTAATTAATAATGTACCTAGGAGAAATCTTGGAAATTCACTTATCTTCTCATCGCAAATACAGTGATATTTTGATGTTCTTTACATATTAGCATTCTGAACAAGAAACTGCATGGCCTGAGTCTGCACTGAACCCTGAAGTCAATGGAGCCAAAGACTGGAGCGTTTCAAATACAAATGAACAGCTGCAGAATGTTCAAGTGTGTTCAGTGGATCAAGATTTGGGAAATGAGATTCCGTAATTAGGAGATCATTCTGGTTTTGTAGGAGAAAATTAAAGTCATTCATTTTACAGCTGCAACTCATCTTAAAATTTGACATTTTAATATTTGATTTTGAATTTTTAAAATATCATATATGTATTTTTTTAAATTCTCACCCAAGGGTATGTTTATTGATTTGAGAGAAAAGGAAAAGGAGAGAGAGAGAGAGAGAGAGAGAGAG
>NW_005337960.1:0-306 GCF_000412655.1 Myotis brandtii | reverse complement strand
GAGAAAATCATCTATGAGCCAAGGACCTCCAAGGGTTGCCAGCAAACACAATGAGCAGAACCCAGCAAAGATCCTCCCCAGCACCTTCAGAGAGAGCGTGGTTCTGCCAATATTTTGATGCTGGACCCCTAGAACTATGGGACCCTAAGTTTCTGTGGCTTTAAGTTATACAGTTAGGGGTACTGTGTTACATCAGCCCTAGGAATCTCATACAACACCTTTCTCCTTCCTCCACATTTTCTCCTGCTTTTCTCATGTTCCATCCACTTAGCATCCCAGAGATTTTCCCTTATGTCTGAGCTTATG
>NW_005337959.1:0-344 GCF_000412655.1 Myotis brandtii | reverse complement strand
GCTCCCCATTCCACTCACTTGGAGTGGGCCTGACTGATGGGCCCCTACCTTACCGATTCTGTCAATAGGTCCAGAGATGTCCGTCCACTTTCTCCAGATGCCAGCTGGGTTCTAGGCTGAGGTCTGGGAGCACCGGGAGTTCCCCCTGGTTCAATTCTGCTAAAATCAGCAGCATGCGCCTTCCGGAGGCATGTCCCTCGCCCCCGGGCCTCAAAACCCATCCACTCACCAGAGGCTGTTATGCCCAGATTTCAAGATCCCCAATAGACCACACCAGGGAGCCAGCCAAGTCCAATGCAAAAGCATAAGTCTTTATTTCAAACCCGGGTTTGGCTCCCCTACCC
>NW_005337958.1:0-439 GCF_000412655.1 Myotis brandtii | reverse complement strand
ATTGCCCCCAACTGCCCTCCCTTTCAGGCCTAGTCCCCTCCAACTGCCCTCCGCTGCAGGCCTGGTCACCCCCAACTGCCCTCCCCTGTTGGCCTGGTCACCCCCAACTTCCCTGCCCTGCAGGCCTGGTTCCCCCCAACTGCTCTTCCCTGCAGGCCTGGTTCCTCCAAACTGCCCTCCATTTCAGGCCTGATCCCTCCCAACTGCCCTGCCCTGCTGGCCTGATCACCCACAACTGCCCTCCCCTGCTGGCCATCTTGTGTCAACATCGGGGCGGCCATCCTGTGTGTTGGAGTGATGGTTAATTTGCATATTACCTCTTTATTAGATAGGATTTGACAGATCACATCAGCCCATATGAAAATAAAATATTGATATGGAATAGATAGTGATAGCAAAAATATTTTTGTTTTTAAAATTTAAAAATGAGTTTTAAAAT
>NW_005337957.1:0-583 GCF_000412655.1 Myotis brandtii | reverse complement strand
TACTAATTTGAAAGAAAACGATCTGGACAAATGACAGGTTGCTGGGCAGATGAAGTGCAATGGTGGATATAAAGGGCTGAGCATAGCACCTGATGCATCAGTCACAGCCAATTGGTGCTGTTACCCTTGTGAAGCTCGGGGATGCAACAGCACAGGAGCTACGTGGGCCCTGCCCTTAAAACTCACAGTCTAGTAGGGAGGGTGGCATTAAATAAGTGGTGACCAAAAGCATGGTGGGTATTGGGTATAGGATGCAGCAGGGACTTTGGGCTGGGGGGCCTAATCCAGGGTTGGAGGCAGACGGTATCCCTGAGGAAACGATGTCCTGCCTTAGGCGACGGTCTGCTGATCTGTCACCGAGAGTTGGAGTCCTCAGCTTCCTGTTGTGTGTTACTGAGGCATTGGTGCGGGGTGGTTCCGTGCCTCTCCTCCACTAGTGTGTAATCTTTTCATCCAAAGCACCTGGCTGGCACCTGGCTCATATAGGTGTTCAACAAGTCTTCGTTGAATTAATTAGAATAAATAGATTTGTGTTTTTTTTCACACTCAGGATCCTGCTGTCCCCAAAGCAGTTACCTATGTC
>NW_005337956.1:0-512 GCF_000412655.1 Myotis brandtii | reverse complement strand
ATATTGTCCTTGACAGGTGTTGGTATCAAGGTTATGCCAGCCTCAAAACATGAGTTGGGAAGTGTACTGGGTTGAATGATGTTTCCCAAACAAGTGAATGTGACCTGTTTTGGGAAATAGAGTCTTTCCAAATGAGGTCATAGTGGATTAGGGTGGATCTATCTAGGATCAGGAAAATTTGGACACAGGGGAGAAGGCCACAGGAAAACAGAGGTAGAAAGGGGAGTGATGCAGAAACAGGCCAAGGGCAACCAAGAATTGTTAGCAACCGAAAGGAGCCAGAGAGGCAAGGAAGGATTCTTCCCGAGAGCCTTCATGGAAGAATGGCCTTGCAGATATCTGTATTGAACCTGAGACCTCCCCCAAGATTCCCACCTGCAATAATGGAATAAATACGCTCAGGACAAAGGACCCAACGCACACTCTCCCTCCAAGGAGCATGTCCAGGCCATTCCCCCACTGGCGTGTATCTCCCAACCTCTAGGGGACCCCATGAGACTTGCAACCAGGGG
>NW_005337955.1:0-401 GCF_000412655.1 Myotis brandtii | reverse complement strand
CTTTAGGGTTTTCTATGTACAGTATCATGTCATCTGACAATTTTACTTCTTCGTTTCTAATTTGGATGCCATTTATTTCTTCTTCTTGTCTGATCACTGTGGCACTTCCAGTACTATGTTGAGCAGGAGTGGTGGAAGTGTTTTGTTTCTGACTTGTTCCTCTCTTGTTCCTGTTCTTAGGGGAAATGGCTTTAGATTTTTCCCATTGAATATGATGTTGGCTGAAGGTTTGTCATATAAGGTTTTTATTATGTTGAGGTATGATCCCTTTATTCCACCGTGCTGAGAGTTTTTATCAAGAAAGGGTGTTGGACTTTGTCAAATGCCTTATCTGCATCAATCAATATGATTATGTGATTTTTTACTATCAACTTGTTTATGTGATGTATCACATTTATTGA
>NW_005337954.1:0-1325 GCF_000412655.1 Myotis brandtii | reverse complement strand
TGATAATGATACTTGACATTTGCTGAGTGCTTTCCATATGCCAGGGTTGTTCTAAGCAATTTATGTACATGGTTGTATTTAAACCTCAAGTTACACAATGAGATGGACCCAATAATTGTTCAGTTTCACCGATGAGAAAACTGAGGCACGATGGGTTTAAGTAAGCTCTGCAAAGTTCTCAAAGCTAAGTAGAGTTAGAATTCAAATCCAAACAGTGCTACTTTAGGACCTGGGCCCTTGTTATGATCAGAAAGTGGAGAGGGACAGGACAGAGGTGGGCGCAGAGTGGAGTGACAATTACAGAGCTAAAGCCTGTTAGGGTGTTTCACTGGGGCCCAGATGTCTAAGAAGCCTGGAGCAGAATGCAACAACTGAGCCAGAAAATGATGGAGGAGGGAGGAGGGAGATGTAAGAAAAATTAAGTTGTTTGATTTTTTGTTTTGTTTTGTTTTGCAAGAGAACATTTATTGCGTACATTACAGAGGTAGAATAAGTAATTTATACAAGAAATGGGCTTAGGGAACAAGTTATGGAGGTAAAGGAAGGGCCCTTACAGCTTGGGAATGACGAAGCTAATGGTAACGTGCGGTGGCGGGTGCGGTGGAGAGGAAGGGAAAGCCATACGTGTGCTCCCAGGATGAAGAGACCCTAAGTGTTGTGTGTTTTTTTGTTGTTGTTGTTTTTTTGTTGTTGTTTTTTTAAAAAAAAACAGTCTTGGCTTAGAGAAATAAGCTCAAAATATACAAAAATAATAATCATCAGAGCAAACTGAAATGGTCATCTATGTGCATAATCTATCGCTTTCATTTCTGCTTTGGCCAGGGCAGAATGCTGTATTCAGCTACAATAATGCCCAAACATTCTTCTATGGACTCTTCCAAAAAAGAAAGCCCAAGCTTTCTTTTGTAACACGGCTTCCTGGCTCTTACATGGTTCTTAAACTGTTAGAATTATTTAATTGTCCTGCTCTAAATAGTCTTTCCCATGATATCCAATATTTGGAAGTGAGTGAAAAATAACGGATGAATTTGTCCATTGATACTGTTTTGCACATACACACACATCCGTGCATGTAAGAAAGACTTGCAAAGGTGTAAAGCTTGAACTATGCAACCTTTTCTACAACCTGTAGTATACTCAAGAAAAAAAGGAATATATGTGGAGTCCATACGAGCAGGCCTATAGTATCGCGAGAGAGATGTGGGAATGGATTCCACAATGCAGTGGACTTGGGTGAGCAAAAGGTACAGATATTTAATAAACAAATCCAATGAACCTCCCACCATCCGCACCCCAAACCATTTCCAAAAGATCTAAGCAAGTAA
>NW_005337953.1:0-217 GCF_000412655.1 Myotis brandtii | reverse complement strand
GACCGCTGGCTCCTAACTGCTCACCTGCCTGCCTTCCCGATCATCCCTAACCATTCTGCAGGCCTGCCTGATCACCCCTAACTGCCCTCCCCTGCCGGCCTGATTGCCCCTAACTGCCTCTCTCTCAGTCCCCAACACCATGGCTTTGACAGGAAGGAAGTCAGACATCTGGAAGATGGTCGGTCGACCCAGTCTAATTAGTATATTACCCTTTTAT
>NW_005337952.1:0-896 GCF_000412655.1 Myotis brandtii | reverse complement strand
AGGTAGAGGTTGAATCAAGTAAATACAAAACATTTTTCAATAGAAAGAGAATTAGATACAGAGAACAGACTGATGGTTGCTAGAGAAGAGGGGAGTAGGGGAACTGGGTAAAAAAGGTGAAGGGATTAAGAACTCCAAATTGATAGTCACAAAATAGTCACAGGGATATAAAGTACAGCATAGGGACTATAGTTAATAATATTGTAATAACTATGTACCGTGCCAGGTGGGTACTTGAAATACCAGTGGGACTACTTTGAAAAGTACATGAAACAATGTACTTTTTGAAAAAATTATACCAAGCTTTGGAAAACCTGAGTACTTTTCTTAGTTCCAATATATATGCTGTAGTACTCTGTGAAAGTCACTATATTTTTTCTTAGTGTCTTTATTGGCAAATTTAGAAATATAATACCTGCTCTTCCTACCTCTAGCGTTGTTGAGGAGATTCAAGAATATATGCTAATTTTAAAAAAACGGTAAATCGCTTTTAAAACCATAAAATCTTATGCAAGTGTTAGGTTATACATATTTTGGAAGAAAAGTTCTTAACTCCGGTATTATTATTAATCTAACACTCTACAGAGGAAGTAACATTTTAGCATCTATAATAATGAGATAACCTGTTGAGTCCAAGTTGTGTTCCAGATAAAAGTCACTCTATAGTAGTATCTTTTTTATAACTGTAATACTTGGGAATGTCAATTAGTTGCCATAAAAATTTACTCCCAGGGAATGAAATTCATCTACAGAAGAGCTGGTAATTTTCCTCTGACTACATTTTGTTGGCATTTATAAATAACTTTACATAATAAAATAATAGATTTTGTTATAGATTCATATATAGAAAGCAGGCAGACAGCTCTGTTGAGTAAAAAAGAAAAAAAGAGAGAGCT
>NW_005337951.1:0-290 GCF_000412655.1 Myotis brandtii | reverse complement strand
TGGGCCTGGAGCTGAAATACAACTGAGGCCTAGACGTCATCTCTAGGGAGGAAAGGTCCAGGGTCCAAACAGCGCGACCAGCAATGACATGCTGGGGGCGAGGTCCCACCCCACAATGTCCTTTGCTAGGTCCTGGGGCATCCCGCCCTGGTGACCTGTTCCTGGCCCGTCTTCCTTGCTGTGCTCATGTCTGTGTAACTGCCTGTTACAGACCAACAGATCAATGTTCCCCTCTCTCTCTCTCATCAATTTTTTTTTTTATTTTTAATAAAAAAGTAATAAATTAAGAG
>NW_005337950.1:0-245 GCF_000412655.1 Myotis brandtii | reverse complement strand
ACCAGAAATGAAAGAGGAGAAATTGCAACTGACACTGTAGAAATATATATATATATATATATAGGCTAAGCAACCAGCTGACTGGCCGACTGACCAACAGGCCGGTTGGTATGACACACACTGACCACTAGGGGGCAGACACTCAACGCTGGAGCTGCCGAGTGACAACAACTTTTCAGAGTGCCCTCTCCCAACCTGGGACCCCTGAGGGATGTTGGAGAGCTGGTTTCGGCCTGATCCCCGCA
>NW_005337949.1:0-244 GCF_000412655.1 Myotis brandtii | reverse complement strand
CCTCTCTGTAAAAAAAATCAATAAAATAAATTTTTTTAAAAAAATTAAATATGGAACTGCCATTTGACCCCAAGTATCCACTTCTAGGAATATATCTTAATAAACCCAAAACACCAATCAAAAAGATTATATGCACCCCTATGTTCATAGCAGTGCAATTCAGAGTAGCTAAGACAGGGAAACAGCCCACCTAAAGATGAGTGGATCAAAAAGCTGTGGTACATTTACAACATGGAATACTATG
>NW_005337948.1:0-212 GCF_000412655.1 Myotis brandtii | reverse complement strand
CAGCACAGCATGACCCGTCTGGCCAAAGCACCAGATACACAGCCCAGCACAGTTACTAACTTTTGGGGGTCTCTGTCTATACTCAGCTAGTGAAGACAATAAATGGACTTCGGCAATGTTGTTTTCACCCCACTACTTCTAGTCATCATCTGTCACCGTACAAACCTCTCATAACAGTGTTGCAGAAGACCACAGAAAAACCAAGCGACGCT
>NW_005337947.1:0-596 GCF_000412655.1 Myotis brandtii | reverse complement strand
AAGGGGTCTCGACCCACAGGTTGAGAACCACTGTTTATTCCCTGACTAAACATTGGTAACTGGAGCAACCTATGAGCCCTAGGATTACTTCCCCTTAGGTCTAAACCATGTAAAACTATTAATTCTTGATGGGAAATAAGAAGGGGTTTCCCAAAAGCCTTTGCCATCACCTATCTGTCTAAAATAGTGGTTATTAGTGGTGGGAAAATTTATCCTCAGATTAGACCCTCCTCCCGGAAGCTCAAATATATGCATGATGCATGAGTTGTTGCTCCTTTGTCTCTGAGGGACAGCCTTCTGTATCCCTCTGAGAGCCTGAAATAGCCCAGGCCTGTAGGCATGTGCTGTTCTTTATCTGCTTAAGAGCATGGGCCAGGAAGCTCAACACAAAACAGAACCCAGGCCATTCTGCTTGGAATGTTGGCTTCTAGTTTCCTACTCATCAGAAAGCACACGGTGGGAAAGATTAAAGCAAATTGACTGAGGACACAGTGACTTCCTTCTGCTCTGGCAACATGAACCATCAGAGAGACAAAGGAGCAGGGCTTGGATAGAGAGACCTGAGGGATTGGAGCCTCCTCTGAGCCCTCTGGCTT
>NW_005337946.1:0-204 GCF_000412655.1 Myotis brandtii | reverse complement strand
TCAATTGCACTGTATGTGCGCGCCTGCACGTGGTATTATATGGAAGAGCCACACTCAAGGGGCCAAGGAGCCGCATGTGGCTCGCGAGCCGCGGTTTGCCGACCACTTGTCTGGGGCATTATGAAGCAATTACTGATAAATCAGTTTGTTCTTTGAGCCAAGATAGCTTGGGAACCTCTGTTACATGTCTCACCATGAAGAAGA
>NW_005337945.1:0-291 GCF_000412655.1 Myotis brandtii | reverse complement strand
GTGACCCAAGCTCCCAGCCCCTCCTTTTTTTCTTTTTCTTTTCAGTGCCTCCTTGAGCAGAGGAAAGTAGGTATCTGGAATTTATTTATCTTCTATAACTGGAACTTTGAAGTCTTGAGCAGAGGCCAGGGTTGGCCAAGGCATGCGGGAAGCTTGGCTTCTTCCATCGCTGGGGGCAACCCAAGCCTCCTGCTCATTCCAGCTCTATGGCCGCCGCCATCTTGGTTGGGTTAATTTGCATACCTGCTCCTGAATGGCTGGTGGGTGTGGCTTGTGGGTGTAGCAGAGTGA
>NW_005337944.1:0-305 GCF_000412655.1 Myotis brandtii | reverse complement strand
GCGCAACTTCCCGGTTCTCAGGTTCTCAGGCTTGTCGCTGTCGTCCCAAAGCTTGGATTCTTTTTTGCTGAAATCCTGATGGTTGACTTCTTGACCCTCAGGGCACGGAGCCTCAACACTTTTCCTTGCTGGGCCATTTGGCCACTCGCTCCTGTACAATGTTTGCCAGGACCTTTACACTCTCACTGTAAAAACAGTGACCCAGTGAACGCCAAGATAAACAGAACCATGTCTGGGGGGCAGGCAGGTGAGGAATGAGACAGCAGAGCTATAGTGAAGGCGAGCCCTGCTGCCGGGACCTGAGG
>NW_005337943.1:0-313 GCF_000412655.1 Myotis brandtii | reverse complement strand
GGGTTTGATTCCTGGTCAAGGGCATGCACCTCAGTTGTAGGTTTGATTTCCCGTCCAATCGGGGTACGAGTGCAGTAGGCAACCAGTTGATGTGTCTCACATCGATGTCTTTCTTCTCCCACTTCCGCTTCCTCTCTCTCTCTCTCCCCTCCCCCCACTCCCTTCCACTTTCTCTCTAAAGATCAATAGAAAAAATATCCTTGGGTGAGGTTAAAAAAAAAGAGAGAGAGATAATTGTATGTTTGCTTTTCCTCAGGCCAGCGTCCCTTTTAAACTGTTAGTGAGCTGCAGAAACCTAGAATAATTCTTGTAA
>NW_005337942.1:0-276 GCF_000412655.1 Myotis brandtii | reverse complement strand
ATCAAAATAAGAGAATAAGAAACCTAATGAATAGAATCAACTGGTGAATAAAATAGCATCAGAGACATGGAAATGGAACAGAATGACAATTCTCGGAGGGAAGGGAACTGGGGGTGGGAAGAGATTAAACAAAGATCTTATTTGCATATATGCATTACCTATGAACACAGACAATAGGATAGAGAAGGCCTGGGGAGGGGTGGGAACCCGGTGAAAGAGGGCTATGGGGGGAAAAAAAAGGGACATCTGTAATAATCTCAACAATAAGATTAAAAA
>NW_005337941.1:0-545 GCF_000412655.1 Myotis brandtii | reverse complement strand
ATCTCCTCCCTAATATATTATTAAAAATAAGCTTTCTCCTATGCCATCATGATTTGTTTAAGCTAGTTATGTTCAGTTTATGCAGTTATATCTCAAAATTAGAATCAGTAAGTTAGGACAACAGGTATAAATTGATAAAACCCGTGGCTTCAAAGTCAAAATCATCTGGACTTTAATCATAGCTCTACCAACTTTTACTATTTGTGGACTTAGGCATTTTATTGATTCACCCTGGATTTACATTTCCTCATGTATAAAATGAGATAAAAACATATGTCCATGGCATTTTTGTAAGTTTGAATACATGATTAAATATTAGCTCCATAAATGTAGAGGGTTTTGTCTGTTTGGTTCAGTAATGTATTCCTAGAAACTAGAAGGATACCTAGCATGTGAAAGACAATCAATAAAGATCTGTTAAATAAGTGTTAGCACATAACATGGCAATTGTTATTGATTATTATAATAGATAATATACATAGATTACCTACTAGATTCCAGGTACCATTTGGAGGATTAACTCTCACTGAATCATTCTAACACCT
>NW_005337940.1:0-205 GCF_000412655.1 Myotis brandtii | reverse complement strand
GGGATGTCTGACTGCTGGTTTAGGCCTGATCCCTGTATCAGGCCTAAACCTGTAGTCAGATATCCCCTGAGGGGTCCCAGATTGTGAAAGGGTGCAGGCTGGGCTGAGGCTCCCCCCCCCCAGTGTACGAATTTCGTGCACCAGGCTTCTAGTATCATAATAATTCTATTTTCTATCTTATTAGAGTGTTATTTTTGAGGAAGTA
>NW_005337939.1:0-529 GCF_000412655.1 Myotis brandtii | reverse complement strand
AATACTTTCAACAATAAAGATTTAAAAAAAAGAAGAAGAAGAAAGAAAGGAGACTGAGATTAAGATCTCTTGGGTCTCTTTCTTATTGACCTCCTTGGGTGTCTCTGATCTAGCAACGCTAGGAGATTTCTCAGCTCTAGGTACCATTGAGGTGAAACGCTGGGATTCTCGGGCCTGGCAGTGGCTTCCCTCAGCTTTGTATCTCACTGCCAAGGGAAGCCCACCCAGCACAGCAGGCCCATGCATTCCTCCTTCCCAGTCTGCAGGCCCTCAGACTGTCCTTTCTTCTGTCTGCCTGTATTCAGTGATTTGAGAAGGAAAGAATGCATAATAAGCAGAGTGAAATGCCTCTGTGTGAGGGAGGGATGTCATTTATGGTGTGTCCGGTTACATGTTTTGGGTGAGAGAGGTAAAATACAGACATCAGGCCTGTTGTGGTCAGACCTTAGACACCACTGTTTTACATGGTCCCGGACATAGTAGCTGCAGAGACCCTCACAAGGAGGAGCCTTCGAAGTGCGGTTTTATC
>NW_005337938.1:0-290 GCF_000412655.1 Myotis brandtii | reverse complement strand
CGAGCTCAAAAGGTTCGCCATCACTGACTTAGAGCCTCCTGGGGATGAGGATGAAAGGTGTGGGGTGGGGGCTGCCTTATCTCACTAGATCTCAGCTCCCCCTCCCGAGCCTACACCCCCATGTCCCCCTCTGCCATGACCACCCCAACCATCACTGCTCAGAGCCCTGGGTCTCCCAGCCCCCCTGGGACACAGGCCCGTTCTTGAGGATCTGGGTCACTCGATCCCCTGAAAGACTCTCAGGACTTGCTGCGTGGGCTGTGCTCCCTCTGAGCAGAGCTCCCCAGGAC
>NW_005337937.1:0-284 GCF_000412655.1 Myotis brandtii | reverse complement strand
GCTCGGAGAGGTTACGTCATAGTCAGGTCACAGCCTCGTCACTAACGAATCAAAGGTGGCAGGACGGCCACTAGGACCCGTTCCTGCACTGGAGACGTGCTTCCCACACGCTCACGAGGGGCGTCCGATGGGCTGGGCCCGTGCGGGTGTCTGTGTGCTGTGGGTGGTGCACTGGTGCGGGCACAGGGGTGAGGGCCTGTGTGGGTGTCTGCATGCTGCGGGTGATGCACTGGTGCAGGCACAGGGCGAGGGCCCGTGCGGGTGTCTGTGTGCTGTGGGTGGTG
>NW_005337936.1:0-315 GCF_000412655.1 Myotis brandtii | reverse complement strand
CACAGCAAGCCACGCCCCATCCTGGAAGGGAAGGGGCCTGGAGAGTGTCCTAAGGGGAATGACATGGACAGCTCTGGGATGGAGGCAAGCCCCTAGAGCCCCTAGGCAGCCACGTGGGGAGGGATGGGAACAAGAGACCGGATGCAGGAGGTCCCTGGGCAACACGTGGGACCACAGCCCAGACTTTCCCGACTTTCTGTCTCATCTCTGCTCACAGCATCACCTTCTCCGGGAGCAGGAGCTCACACGCTCACCACCTCCCCGCACCCAGGGCTGCAGGCGCCAGGACGCCCTCCCCGCACCCAGGGCTGCAGA
>NW_005337935.1:0-206 GCF_000412655.1 Myotis brandtii | reverse complement strand
AATTATGTATTTAATAGTCATTAATATAATTTTACATATTGTTATATAGTACTAGAGGTCTGGTGCACAAATTTGTGCACGGGTGGGGTCCCTCAGCCTGGCTGGTGATCTGGGCCATTGGGGCATCTTGCCCAGTTCCAATTGGGGCCGATGGGGGCTGGCTGACTGAGGAGGGACCGCGGGAGGGCTCCAGGGCATGTCTAGCC
>NW_005337934.1:0-847 GCF_000412655.1 Myotis brandtii | reverse complement strand
GGGAGGGGGAGAGAGAGAGAGAGAGAGAGAGACATTATTTTTCCTCCTGGCTAGGATGAGTTTCTCACAACTTTAATCAGCAGAATGCTTTTTTCACCCAGAGACTTGTGCAACAATAAATGCATCCAACCACTCAGGTTCAAAATAGGCCATTTCTTTGGTGTAAAATTGCTTTTGGGGTTGCAAAAGGCAGGTAGGGAATAGATTTTTATGGCAGAAAGTACACTGGGGACTAGCCCTACATCTGCTATTATGCTCTTTTAGAAATTCTGATAATCTACAGTAAGTATCGTCGCACAGATTGGATGTAGCCCCACTCCAGCCCCAGAGCCAGGTGCCTTATACAGCCTGTGGGCTCAATAAATAAGTTGTACAAATGAACAAAAATGAAATAAACAAGCGTCACCTAAGAGAGAAAAAAAATTAAAGACATATAAGACTCTCTTCTCTCTGAAGGAGACTTTCTCTCCAGGGAAATATCTGCTGTTTCAAATACTGGGACCTGTCTCTCTATCTAATAAGCTTACCCTCCTTTCAAGTGCAATCCAATCACATACTGGGCATAAAATTAGTGACATTTAATTTTCTTCACTCCTAAATGGTCTACACAAATAGATGAAATAACTTCCACATGATTATAAAAACAATGAATATTCTAAAACAAAAATATAACTGGCTTTGAAATGAATCAAGACACATTAAAATACAAGCACTAAATGTCTCTCTGCAGCCATTGGCTTATGACCCTCTTTCCAACTCACATATAGATTGACTGGGGCAACACGGATGTGGCACGCCCACTTGTTTGTGCGAAAGAAGCATTCCAGCACTCATCCAGTCAAAATGA
>NW_005337933.1:0-214 GCF_000412655.1 Myotis brandtii | reverse complement strand
TAGAAACATTGATGAGAGAGATCGATCAGCTGCCTCCCGCACGCCCTCCCCGCTGGGGATGTGCCCACAACCAAGGCACATGCCCTTGGCCGGAATCGAACCTGGAACCCCTCAGTCCTCAGGCCGATGCTACATCCACTGAGCCAAACCAGTTCAGCTAATTTATTGATTTGAAGGGGGGGGAGAAAAACATCAATTTGTTGTTTCATTTATT
>NW_005337932.1:0-276 GCF_000412655.1 Myotis brandtii | reverse complement strand
CTGGTAACAAAGGGCTTGGTCAGATTCAAGTTTAAATATTTTTGATAAGACTGCTTCATATGTAGGAGTATCTATATCCATCTGGTGGACAGCTGGCTGTTGGTCTCTGTTCTGTGACATTAAAATTATTTAGCAAGTTCTAGGCACCTGATTTAGCCTGATCCGTTCATTATAAAGTATTCCATCAGCTTTTCACCTAATAATTTTTTGCAGCCATTTATAATCATTGCTTATTACTGTAACTAGAGGCCCATTGCACGAAGAGATTTGTGCAAT
>NW_005337931.1:0-437 GCF_000412655.1 Myotis brandtii | reverse complement strand
AAAACTACCTGCATTCAATTCTAAACATCCTTCTCTGCTTAGACTTACTTTTCAGCCCCAAATACACGATGCTATCTTTAAAATTATGCTGTGTACTCAAGAACTGCAATAATTTACCTGATCATGTTAGTGTCATGTTAGTGTTGGCAAATGAGAATCTAAATTCAAAGCTGAGACAATGAACCTTTTAAGGGGGCAATTTAACACCTTCCAACTTTGTTTTTCCCCTCAGTCATACCTCTTGAAAAACAACAGCATTTGTGAAAACATATGTTTAATTTGTCAAACTTCAGTCCATGGGTCTTTCTTTGACCTTTGATTAACATTATGAGCTCCAGTCCTCAAAAACAATCCTTTAAAGGAAAATTTGGGCCAGGAACCCATCAAAACTATTTTAGTTATCTGGTAGTGTGTGTGTGTGTGTGTGTGTGTGTGTG
>NW_005337930.1:0-296 GCF_000412655.1 Myotis brandtii | reverse complement strand
AGGCCCTCACCCCGAGCAGGAGGGCATGAGGGGAGGGGAGGGCAGGCAGTGGCCCAGGTGACACCGGTGGAAGAGCATGACCAGCAGACGGGCAGGTGGGCACTCCGGCCTCTTAGACGCCTTTATGGGCAAAACTCACTCGGAAACAGGCAGACGCTGCCCAGAGGCCCTTCTGCCTTCCTGGCCAGAGGACCAGTGGCTGCGGGAACCGCAAGTCCTGAGCCTGTGTGGCCCAGGGAAGCGGGAGCGGGGTCAGGGAGTCATGGGGGTCATGGGGTCATGGGGGTCAGGCTGGG
>NW_005337929.1:0-223 GCF_000412655.1 Myotis brandtii | reverse complement strand
GATGTGAAAGAAACACATCGATTGGTTGCCTTCTGCAGGAGCCCTGACCAGGCTTCTGGCCTGAGAAGGAGCCTGCAACCAAGGTAGGTGCCCTTGACTGGAATCGAACCCAGAACCCTTTGGCCCACAGGCCGACACTCTATCCACTGAGCCAAACCCACTAGGGCTATCTATTCCATTTTTTAGATGAAAAAAATAAATAAATAAAAATAAAAAAGAAAGA
>NW_005337928.1:0-652 GCF_000412655.1 Myotis brandtii | reverse complement strand
TCATTTCTGATTAGATTATTTTTATGTTTTCTAGTTCTAGCCTATCACTTTGTTAAAGTTCTAAGATCACCTCCTCTTCCCCTAAGTTCATTGAGCAGCCTTATTACCAGTGTTTTGAACTCTGCATCTAGAAGATTGCTTGTCTCTTTTGTGTAGTTATTTTTTGGAAGATTTTGAGAAGAGGTGGCATTAGCTCTTTAAATATTTGGCAGAATTCACCATTAACCATCTGGGTCTGGGCTTTTCTTTTTTAGGAGTATTTTGATTGTTGATTCATTGTCCTTATTCATTATTGGTCTGTTCATATGTTCTATTTGTGTGATTAAATCTTGATAAATTTTATTTTTCTAGGAATTTACCCATTCTAGGTTTTCTATTTTGTTGGCATATGAATGTTCAAAGTAGTCTCTTATGATCTTATGCATTTCAGTGGTGTCAGTTGTAATGTCTCTTTTTTTCTTTTCTGATTTTATTTAAATTTTCTCATTTTTTTCTTAATATAGCTAGAGGTTTGTCAATTTTATTTATCTTTTCACTTTCGAAAATTTAGTTAATTTAGGTTCATTGCTTCTTTAACTTTCTTATATGTTGGAAAACGATCTGATGTTTTAGCTCCCCCAGCTTGTTATGATTGTTAGGGTGGAAGCATCTG
>NW_005337927.1:0-231 GCF_000412655.1 Myotis brandtii | reverse complement strand
TTACCATGTTTCTCTTTTATTAGTGTAGATATAAACACTAGAGGCCTGGTTCACAGATTCATGCACCAGTGGGGTCCCTTGGCCTGGCCTGTGCCCTCTTGCAATCTGGGACCCCTCGGGGGATGTTGGAGGCCCAGTGCACGGATTCGGCCTGACCCCTGCAGGCCAGGCCTAGGGACTCCATCTGTGCATGGATCTGTGCACCCGGCCTCTAGTATGCATATAAGATCT
>NW_005337926.1:0-785 GCF_000412655.1 Myotis brandtii | reverse complement strand
GTAATGTGAGCTTAAAGTAGCAATAGATGTTTTTATGTTAACTTTTAAGTTAGCACCAGTTCTTGGGAGATAATGTCCATATGATTTTATTCATTTTAGATCACAAGACCAAGACCGTGGTATTAAAGTTACATAACTTTACATAAAGTTACATAAAAACAAACAAATTGAAGAGTTTATTTCTTTTTGCTCAGTTAGGCAGATGCAATGTGATGTGTATGCCTCACCTTCACTGAGCCCTATGTGTTCTATATGCGATGAAATTTTCTTAAGAGAGAAAATAAAACTGAAGTGTTTTGTAGACAGAAGATTAAATTGTTACCTTTTCTAGCTTATTTCATTAGAAGACCATATTTTCCTTGAATTATAAACAAAAGACATTTTGCATATTTTGTTTTTACTTTAAACCAGTTCATATACTCTAAAAAGTAATGTGAGACAATGATAGTTTGACACACAAGTTCTTTTTAATTTGACAGATTTTTCTCAATAAAAGTATTGGACTATTGGTATAATATTGGCTCTTGTGTTTTCTCTTACATAGTACATTAACATGAAATATTGCTTATTCAAGTGTCAGTTCAGTGTTCTAAAATTCTTTAATAAACCTTATGATCAACAGTGACTTGTAGTAACTCAATCTCTAAAACACAATGGCTCCACTCTGTACTGAAAGAGTTAATGTAGTGGTTTGTTTTTGTTTTTGTTTTTGATTTTTTTTTGCGGTTTTATTTCTATTTATTTAGGGTTCTAATTTCTTTCAATGATGTTTTCCATTTTTCAGT
>NW_005337925.1:0-230 GCF_000412655.1 Myotis brandtii | reverse complement strand
CCCACCCAGCTCTCTCCTCCCTGCCCCAGGTGGTGCCCCCACCCCAGGGTTCCAGACTCAGCAGGGCCCCGAGAACCTGCATTTCTCCAAGTTCTCAGGGCTGCTGCCAGGACCACACACAGCAAACCGTTCATCTTATCGCCAGCAGCAAGAGGGAGCTTTTATTTTGTTAACGTAGAAAAACATTGAAACTTATAAAGAATTTTTGTGAGTTTATTTGAGCCAAACTG
>NW_005337924.1:0-240 GCF_000412655.1 Myotis brandtii | reverse complement strand
CTAATTAGTGTGGTTCAATAAAATTTTTGAATGGGTAAACATCAAGTTTGATGTGGACTATAGTAGATACCTCACATGCACAGGTTTAGGTCATCTCTGATCTCCCACTTCTCTCTTCTCCTTTCGGCACCCCAATGATGTGAATGCTGGTTCCCTTGAAATTGGCCCTGAGGCTCCTTACACTATCTCTATGTATTTGTATTCTTTGTTCTCTATGCTGTTCTAGTTGGGTTTTTGTTT
>NW_005337923.1:0-251 GCF_000412655.1 Myotis brandtii | reverse complement strand
TGTGTGGGGGGGGGGGGTGTCTGCCTTATATACTTTTCTATCTATAGATTTTAAAATTCATCTGCTGAATATCCTAGTACAAGGCCCCCCTTTTGCTTTGTTGTGGCCTTCCCAGAATTTGTGAGAAGCACCTGGCAATTTTATCTTGCCAAGCCTCGAGACTGCTGACTTTTCTGTTTAGGGAGCAAAAAATAAAACTGCCACCGGCCGAGACGGAGCTTCTGCTGATGTGCCGGGAGGACCCTGCACGC
>NW_005337922.1:0-306 GCF_000412655.1 Myotis brandtii | reverse complement strand
CTCCACGGACAGGAGAAAGGCAACGCCACCTAAAGTGCGTGGCTCTGGTCGCCCCTCGTGGCCCAGCAAGCTGAGCACATGGCTGAAACGGGCAGCCAAGCCCTTGTTCAATATGACCCCAATCCTATCATTGCAGCTTTATCCCACTCGAGGGCCTCTTCCCAAGTTGAGATCAGAAGCCACCATTATTTACCTCTAAGACATTCTGTCGCAGAGATTACACAATCCCTTGTTTTAAAAAGGTGAGGGGATTAAGCAAAAACGAAACAAAACAAACCCTCATAGCCCTAGCCAGCTTGGCTCAGT
>NW_005337921.1:0-205 GCF_000412655.1 Myotis brandtii | reverse complement strand
GCTCCGCTGATCCCAGGGCTGGGAGGCCTCTCAGCTTCCCTGATCCCGGGCCCTGGAGTCCTCTCGGCTCCGCTGATCTCATGGCTGGGAGGCCTCTCGGCTCCTCTAAGCCAGGCGGCCGGAAGGCATCCCAGCCCCGGATGCCTCTGGGCTCCGTTGATCCCGGGGCCGGGAGGCCTCTTGGCTCCGCTTATTCCGGGGCCGG
>NW_005337920.1:0-833 GCF_000412655.1 Myotis brandtii | reverse complement strand
GAAGGGAGCGTGGCAGTGCAGCCAGGGAGAGGCTGGAGGGAGGGCAGCTGCCGCCTCCTGGGCCGCGTGCCTGGTCGCCCTCTGCAGGCCCTGGCATGGGGGCCGGCTCAGAAGGGGACTCCGGGCAACTTTCAGCTTCCAGCTCTCACAGTAACCCCGGGAGGAGGGAGGGGTGCGGGGGCTTGGAGCGAGGCCCCTCTTGCTCAGCGCAGGGTCTCGGGACTTAGTGACGGTGAGCCGGGGTCTGGCTCCCAGGCCCTTCCCGGGACGCCCCCCCTGCAGCCCCACTGGCCCGGCCCTGTAGTCACAGATTCCGGGGAACTCAAAGGCCAAGCCGGGGACACTCACCATTCAAACAGCCCCATGCCCAAACCTCTAGTTCCTTCCCGTTGTATCCATCCCGGCTCATTGCTTACAGATCTGCTGACTCCACGTGGCCAGGAGGCAACCCCACGCCCTGAGTTTGCGTCCTACGGGGTTTGGGGTGCCTCTCGTTCAGGAAATGCTGGGGCCTCAGGGTGAAGCTGGGAATGACCAGATTCCTTCTCCTCCTCCCTCCCTTGTCAGGCCCCCCATCTCTGGTGCTCCCTCCCCCTCCCTCCTCCAGCGCAGAGGGACCCTCGGAGGCCTCTGGGATCACCCTTGGGTGCTCAGTCCAGACTGGGCCTGGCCCTGGCCGGTGTGGCTCAGTGGATAGAGCGTTGGCCTGCGGACTGAAGGGTCCCGGGTTCGATTCCGGTCAAGGGCACGAACCTCGGTTGCAGGCTCCCCGGCCCTGGTCGGGGTGCACGCAGGTGGCCACCCATCGATGTGTTTCTTTCACATCGATGTTT
>NW_005337919.1:0-264 GCF_000412655.1 Myotis brandtii | reverse complement strand
ACCACGTTATTGTATCTATATGTCTGTATTCCAAATTAGGGAGGAAAAACACTTATTTTAGCTTCACTGATCTCTAGTACCTAGCAGTTCCAGCACATAGTTTTTACTCTAAAACTAAAGGGTGTCCCAAAATTCACGCAAGAAGTAATTTTGATAGAAAACACTGGTGTATAATTAAAAATTATAAATTTTTTATTGATTCACAAAGGGTACAGTATAGGTTTATCTAGGGAATAGAATATTGGGTAAATGGCCTCCACGGCT
>NW_005337918.1:0-264 GCF_000412655.1 Myotis brandtii | reverse complement strand
GGAGGAACAGCCCTGGCCAGTGGCTCAGTGGTTAGAGTGCCGGGTTCGGTTGTAGGCTCAGTTCCTGGCCCTGGTTGGGGTGTGTGCGGGAGGCAACAAACTGGTGTGTCTCCCTCACATCCATGTTTCTCTGTGTGTGTGTGTCTCCCTCTCCCTGCCATTCACTCTAAAAATCAATGGGAAAAAAAATCCTCAGGGCTGGAGCCCGAGTAACTAGATGGCGGAGGAGTGACCGGGGTCCCTCTGGGCGGCCATGGTGGCAGC
>NW_005337917.1:0-243 GCF_000412655.1 Myotis brandtii | reverse complement strand
GTATGCCAAGTAAAATCAGATAGGAGAAAGACCACAACAAGGCACAAAGTAAATAATATAGTGGGTTAGTGGGGAGTCGAGGCTTAGCCCTGACAAAATAGTGGCAGACACTGAGCAAACTCACATTTGGATTGAACCCTGTGAATCGGAGATCTTATTCTACCTTACCTTTACTAATAATTTTCAAATAGATAATCAATGGGCACAGGAAGTAGAAAGAGATGTGGGACATCCTGTGTGGTT
>NW_005337916.1:0-528 GCF_000412655.1 Myotis brandtii | reverse complement strand
CAGTAATCAGAACAGACACACAAGATGAGTAAGCTAATGATCAGGTGCCCTACTTGTTAAATTACTGCCTTGCTTTTTTAGAGAGCTAACCTGATTAACAGGGAACAAATGTATCCTTCATTCTGGGAAGAAATGTAGTGAATTAAGCACCCACGTACTGATCGCATCTTCCATATCCAATCCATCACCAAGCCTGTTCATTTTTAGCTTCCATGTCTTTCTCAGATCTGTGTTTTGTCCCTGACTGTTCACCACCAACACCCAAGTCTAAGCTACCATCTTGTCTCACAGCTCCTAACTGATCTCTTTATATCCACTTTGGCCTCCCATAGTGGTCTTTTCAGAATGTCGAAGTGTCATGTCATTCCTCTGCCAGAAACAGTTAGAGACTGCCCACTGACCTTGAGATTAACTTGCCCCATGGTGTCCTGCGTGGCCTGGCCCTGCCCCACCTGCCCATCTCCGGGGAAGGAACAGCTGTCCCTCATGCATTCTGGGTCTGGTCCCAGGTTCCTTCTCAGAGCCTCG
>NW_005337915.1:0-341 GCF_000412655.1 Myotis brandtii | reverse complement strand
GTGAGATTTCTTGACTTATCAACTTCAAGTGATACTTGAAACTAATCTGTATATATAAAAGCCAAGTGACGAGAATGACCGGAACAACCGGAATGACCAGAACAACCAGTCACTATGACCTGCACTGTGCCTGGCCAACCGGCCCAATCGGGGGCAGGGCCTGCCAGGCAACCTCCCGCATCCCCTCCCCCTGGCCAGCCCCTGCCTGTGCACGAATTCATGCACCGGGCCTCTAGTATTAAATATAAAAGCAATGGAAATATTAGAAAGCACTACATTTCTATGATAGATAATACAACCTATCTAACTGTATTAACCAATAGAATGTGCTGAAGGTGACC
>NW_005337914.1:0-322 GCF_000412655.1 Myotis brandtii | reverse complement strand
TAATAGGTGGAACCCAGATTCAAGTTCAGACTGCAGGATTTCAAAGCTCACATGATTAACAACTACACCTTCTACCTATCCTAGAATTCAGGAAAGCCCCCAATATACTTATTGCTTAGTAACAATCCCAGAGCCTCACCCCACTCCCATAAATGATGAGCTACTATACTGCATATTTCATTTTCTAAGTGAAACCACATTAGATTTATTTATTATGCTGCTAAACATCATTCAGTGTAAGCCAGACACCACAGAGTGTAGTCGCTTGTTTTTATTGTTTCCAGGGCTTTCTCCAAGCATTTTGTTTCATGTCTTTATGTAT
>NW_005337913.1:0-293 GCF_000412655.1 Myotis brandtii | reverse complement strand
GTCTGACTTTATAGAGACTCCTACTTTTCTTGCTTAAGAGTATATGCATCACCCCTTGGCCGGGTAGCTCAGTTGGTTAGAGCATTAGCCCGATATGCTAAGGATGTGCATTTGATCTCCGGTCAGGGCACGTACAAGAATCAACCAATGAATGCATACATAAGTGGAACAACAAATCAATGTCTCTCTCTTTCTCTAAAATAAATTAAAAAAAAGAGTATATGCATTACTACAGAGAATGAAGATTTTATCTTCATTTTATTTCTCTTCACAGCAACTGGACAGTAAAATCT
>NW_005337912.1:0-303 GCF_000412655.1 Myotis brandtii | reverse complement strand
TTCTCCTTAATTTGATCAAGGATATACAAAAAAAAACACAACTAAATAAATATTATATTTAATGATGAAGTACCAAAAACTTCACAAAGAAAAATAAATCAAAGTTACTTGCTGGAATTGGAAAGAAAACAACAAAATTCTCATTGTTCACATATAAGTTAACTGCATTTAAAGAAAAACACATTCTACAACTAAATTACTATCATAAATTGCTGAGTTTATTAAAGTGGCTTGATACAATGTGAGTATATATAAAACTTAGTTGTATTTTTATGTATCACCAATAAATATTCAGATAAAAAA
>NW_005337911.1:0-1024 GCF_000412655.1 Myotis brandtii | reverse complement strand
AAAAAAATATTTTTAAAAATAAATGAAATTTTATTTAATGTGCTGATGTCATTTTTAATATGGAAAAGGTATACAAAAATGTCTATAATAATTTAATTTATATCTATATATTTTAGGCTCTTCAACTTTTTTCTTTTCCATTTAGATTTCTCCTTCTGGACTTGGAGCAAGATTATAACCCAGTGTTATCGGTTTAATAATAGTAAAGTATGATGGCAGGACACTTAGGAAATGCCACTATATGTGAAACAGAATGCAAAGTGATTTTAGATCTGGAAATCGCTGGTGGCGAGCAGAGTGCGAATAAATATCAAATGTCTTCTCTTTAGCACTAAATGTAAAATGCTCCAAATCATCTTATCCAACTCTAGCTGTTAACTTAAATGCAAATGCACATATTGAACGCAATAGTGGAAGAGCAAACAGAATTCATAACAAGTAATGTGATTGGGGATGCTGTTTTACCGGATTTTTAATGCCAAGAAATGGCAAATAGAACTGGTCTTTAAAAACGCAAAGCATAGGTACTTAAGGTGCTACAAAAGACAGAGCTGCACTATCCATGATCTGAATTGCATCCAAATTTCAATCTTGTACCAGGAGAGTAAAGTAAGAGCCTTACTTAGGCAATTGTACTAAAACAGAGGCAGACACACCAGTTCCTGATGGTGAAAATATCTCCTTTAGAGCATACTTGCAAGCCTGTCAGTCAGCCCACTCGCTAACTTATTTCCTCCTATTCTGGAATGCCCTGCTTGCTCTCATCCATAATGAGAGAGGACTTTACTTTCTCAATGTAGGGACAATACTGATAAGATCACAATGTGAGTCCTACTGTCTGATGAGATTCAAAATTGCACATGATGACAATTTCGCTATATTCTAAGTCAAAGACATGTGTTAAGTTTGTAGACTCACTGAAGGTATATGTTTTACCAGGATCACTTAGGGATGTACCTTTCAGTCAGAAAATAATCAGCATTTGAAGCAAATGTGCAGTGATGAGAAGCTCAAGTTTAAAGTC
>NW_005337910.1:0-716 GCF_000412655.1 Myotis brandtii | reverse complement strand
TCTCTCTCTCTCTAAAAAATCAATTAAAAATCATTTTTAAAATATGGGTGAATACTTTTTATTCAGGGAATGGATGCTTGAAAGGACTTCATCCAATGAGAAGGCTTAGTGCCTGGTTTTAAAACTTCTAAAGACAGAGTAATGTTGGGAGCAATGTTTCAGGCTACAAATGGAAATGCTTTGTGATCTGACACAGTGAGAACCCCCAGGCCTTCAAGCATAGCAATCAGCACACACGGCCAGTGTATTACAGGAGCAATGAAATGTCATGGATGACCCAGCTCCTCTTCCAGGCTGCCTTTGTGAATTGTTATGCCAGAGAAATGGAGAAGCACTCTTTGGAGAATAATATAACTTTCAAGATTTTGCTTATTGTTGATAATGCTCCTGGATATCCCCCTTTCACTGGTGATCTTCATTCTGATATAAAAGTGGTGTTTCTCCCTCCAAATATTACCTCTTTGATCCAATCAAGGAGTTATAGAAGCTTTTAAGGCTTACTATCCCAGAAGGCCTTCGTTCAGGCTATGGCTGCAATCGAAGAGGACATTGGGAAGACACTGATGCAGCCCTATTGCTCAATGCCTGGTAGGTTAGAGCATTGTCCCAATGTATCAGGGTTGAGGGTTTGATCCCCGGTCGGAGCATATATAGGAGTCAACCAGTGAATGTGTGAATGAGTGGAACAACAAATCGATGTTTCTCTCTCTTTCTCC
>NW_005337909.1:0-803 GCF_000412655.1 Myotis brandtii | reverse complement strand
GCTGATCTATTGGAGGGACATGGAGAGGAGAAATAAAGACGGCAAGGCCGCTCTATGCTTTTCCTTCCTCTTATATTTTCTGCTTCCAAAGAATTTAGGACTCCACAACCCATGTTACATCTGAAGAAACAGGCCCAGAGTCTGGCTTGCTGTTACCAATCAGTATGACTATGGCAGTGGGTCAAGGATTCATGAGCAGGGAGTCTAGAGAAAAGGAACAAAGATAGGAATGAAAGCAGACATGTCATCATGCTCAGCAACACCTGGGGGTCAGTGTGTGAGGCCAGGCCTTGGCCAGATCCGCCATGCAATCGCATGTGCTCACTGTCTGGCTAAGGCCAAGGCAAGTCCATAAAGGGAATGTTGCCTTACCACCAGCCTGGCTTTTATCCAAATAGTCAGGCTTGTCCAGAGCACTAAACCCGAAAAGAGTCTTGAGGAGCCTCAGGCCCTTTAAGACTTCACTAAGTCTCAGTGTGGATGGATTGGAGGAGATAGGAGAGGGGGGAAAATCAGTGACAATGGCTGTTATCCCCTGACAGATTAAAGTAGAAGAAATTGCTGGATCAGGATTGATTAAGTCATGAGCCCTCCCACTTACAGACTGGCTTAGGTTGCAACTGTAAGGTTATTTTTTCCTGTCTTTTAGTTTATTTTTTCTTTACTTTTTTATTGTTGACACTATTACCAATCCCACCTTTCTCCCCGTTTGTCCTACCACCCAGCCCCTGCCCCCTATTCCTCTTGTCCATCACCACACTGTTGTCTGTATCTATGGGCTATGCATATATGTTCTTTAGCTA
>NW_005337908.1:0-252 GCF_000412655.1 Myotis brandtii | reverse complement strand
TCCAACAACGACTGGTTTGTGTACAAGCCTGGGCCTCGCTGGGCCACACAAACTGGTTCGAGCTGGTTTTGCCTGGACAGAGGGCTCTGGGTGGACAGGTCAGGGGTGAGGGGTAACTTCTGAAGCCACATGGGGTGCACTCCCAGCAAGGAGGCCAGGCAGCCAGTCCCTTCACCCTGCCTGGTGCTGGACAAGGGGTGCCCAGTCCCAGCCACGGCCTCCTGGTCTCAGCCCCTCCCCGGGCCTCCCCCG
>NW_005337907.1:0-264 GCF_000412655.1 Myotis brandtii | reverse complement strand
TGCGGGGGGAATGATTAGAACTTTACAGTATTTGAAGAGTTTATAATTATAGAATTACTAGTGTCACGGTGTATGGAATTGTGCACATTTAAAGAAAATTAATTAGAAGAAATATTGTAATAGTAGAGGCCCAGTGCAAGAAATTTGTGCACGGGTAGGGTCCCTAGGTCTGGCCGGAAATCAGGGCCCATCCATGGGATGACCAGCGGAGCAATCGGGGCCCCCCGCTGGCACCTGCCTTGGCCAGCCTGGCGCCACCTGCTC
>NW_005337906.1:0-201 GCF_000412655.1 Myotis brandtii | reverse complement strand
ACACCCTCACAAAGATGGCTGCCTATGACCAGGCCAGTGGGAGGGTTAGTGAGGGATGACCAAATGACTGAACAAGCAGGCTGCGTGGGGCGACCAGGCTGGCGGCGGGGGGCGCAGTTGGAGGTGACCAGGCCGACAGGAGGACAGTTAGGAGTGACCAGGTCGGCAGGGACAGGGCAGTTGGGGGTGACCTGGTTGGCA
>NW_005337905.1:0-553 GCF_000412655.1 Myotis brandtii | reverse complement strand
GACTCAAGTGTGCTCACCATTGGTTGCTATGGAAGGTACTGTAACCCAGGAACGTTGTACTGTAGTGTAGAAATTTGCTACAATGTTGTGCAGAAATGACACACCATTAAAATGATCAGGAAATGGTCCATTGGCCACTAAGTTGTCAGAATAGAAGAATCAGCAAGGTTGAAGAGAAAGCTGGGGTGCAGCATAAGAATGCTGGGAGGGTGCAACGCTAGAGAATGGCAGTTTCAACCAGAAAAGCCAGACAGGGTTAACTATGGGAGTTTAGTAAAATAATCTTGGGAAGAAATTTCATGCAGTTGCTAACCTTGAGATGGAGTCCATAGTCCACTCACCTGCCCCATCCCTACACCTTCACTCAAAGGGGAAATTTTAAAGGCCTTTGAATTTCCCTAGAGAAGAAAGGCTGATGGATGTGCAACGGGTTAGAGACGAGAGTGGATAGCTCTGGGCCGTCCTACACTAAGCTAGAGTAGGCCCTGACTAGAGCCAGGGGACAGCAGTAGGGGAGTCAGAATCAGTCCAGGGACTGCTAAGTCAGAATTTG
>NW_005337904.1:0-319 GCF_000412655.1 Myotis brandtii | reverse complement strand
AGGCACATGACCCATGTTAGTGGTGTACTCACATGGTTCATCAATCCATGCTATTCTTTTTTTAAAATTTAGATTCTTTATTATTTAAGTTATAACATATGTCTTTTTCCCCCATTAACCTCTCCCTGGCCATTCCAATCCCCAACACATTCCCTCACCCCACTACGGTCTGTGTCCATTGGTTACGCTTATATGCAAGCATACAGGTCCTTTGATTAATCTCTTACCCTTCTGTCCCCTGCCTTCCCTCTGAGGTGAGACGGTCTGTTCCATGCTTCTATGTCTCTGAATTTATTTTTGTTCATCAAAATAAATTGTT
>NW_005337903.1:0-527 GCF_000412655.1 Myotis brandtii | reverse complement strand
GGAGACAGGAGGCCCCAGAGCAGGGGCTGCAGCAGGAAGAGCCTGCTGAGAGGGGCTGAGGGGCTGAGGAAGCCTCCGTGTGCTGTGAGCCACCCCCACTAGTCCTGGAGGTCAGGACTCCCGCCCCCGAGGACAGCGCAGGCCGTACCTCCCCCATCACCCACCCGGGGCCCAGAGGCCAGAGCCCGCACCTCAGCCTCATCCCCGACCCTGGCTGTGCCCCTCGCTGCATCTGCAGCCCCACCCTCAGGGGCCCCTCCATCTCTCCAGACCCAGGATCCTGGGACCCGGCTCTGCCTCCAGTTCTGGGAGTGCTGCCCAGGACCCTGCTCTCCCTGCCCCCATGGGAGCCCCGTGGTCCTGCTCACCATCCCATGGGCTCCCTAACCCTCTCTCTGCACCAGGCCTCCCTCCCCACATGCCCCAGCCCAGCCCAAATCTGTCCACACTGGACCAGGCAGAAGCTTCTAGAGCGAGACTTTATGCAAAGCCCCTGTCATGTTCAGCCCCCTCACTGGGCCCTCAGG
>NW_005337902.1:0-653 GCF_000412655.1 Myotis brandtii | reverse complement strand
TAGGTCAGTGCTCAACCACTGAGCCACACCGGCCTGGCAAGAGTTCTTGCCATCAAGTGTCATAGCTCAGTATTGCTTATTTAGAGTACATTCGCCATCAGAAGGGAAAATCCTAAACAAACCAGACAAATTAAAACATAACTTTTAATTTCACATGTTTGAGAGGATTTAAATTGGAAGTTCTTGAAGTTAGCCATGAAGTGTTTTCTTTAAAAAAAAATTCCAAATGTAATATATACAAGTCAAACATTAACCAGAGGTTAAATTACAAGTGAAAGTCTCATAAAAGTTTGAATTGCTCCTAGAAATCCCTAGAAATGTTCTCACTGGAGATCAATGTCCTGCCTCAGAAAAGCCAACACAGTATTGTTTAAGATTTAAAATAAATTGCTATTTCTACAATTGTATACCAAAGAGTTGACTGAGGTTGAGGAATATGTCAGCAAGTGAAAATCTGGTTAAGATACCCTTGGACGAAAATCTCTTAATTTCCCATTAACATGTAGTGTACATAGTTTTGTTATAAATGCTGTATTTGTGTGTGTGTGTGTGTGTGTACTATGTACAGTCACGCTCAGTATGTGATTACATTGAGGGATCTTACTTAGAAATTATTCTAGCATTTTGCTGCTTGGAATACTTTGGCAGTTCTA
>NW_005337901.1:0-285 GCF_000412655.1 Myotis brandtii | reverse complement strand
TTGCAGCTAGGCCTCACCCACATGATCCAAGCTCTACCTGAAAGATGTTCTGATATAGGCTTTAAGGCTTCAGTCGAAATGAGCCACATGAGGAAGCCAACCATGCAGAATCCATTTTCTAGAAGGGGTGGCAATGGTGGCATCCAGCTGTCGGGGGCAGCAGCAGCATGAGCTGTGCTGTGGAGTCTAGACTGAAGGCAGTAGCAGGGGCCCTGTGCTGATTCTCTTCCTGACCTCCAAGCCTGACTCTCTGGCCCTCCTGGAGATTTGGAGAGTGTCTTAATA
>NW_005337900.1:0-246 GCF_000412655.1 Myotis brandtii | reverse complement strand
GGCTTAAAACCAGCTGTAAATACTCAGCTTGTCTGAGCGGCAGCCCAGGTGTCAGAGTGAGGCCACCAGTACCTGGGGGTGACAGAGCCTCAAAGTGCCAGGCTTCTGACGCCGTGAGACTGTGAAATAAGGGTGTCTGCGGTTCACAAAACCCTAAGATCTCATCGTGCTTCACTTAATTTCATTTTTAATACATAAATATATATTTATTATTGATTTCAGAGCGGAAGGGAGAGGGAGAGAAAC
>NW_005337899.1:0-1167 GCF_000412655.1 Myotis brandtii | reverse complement strand
AGAACTTCAATAGTCATGGTCGGAAGGTACTTTAGGCTTATTTGGCAAAACATCACAAATTATTTAAAGAGTACTTACAAATTATAAAAAACAATTTAACAATGCTTTATATTGCACATAACCAACATTAAATTTCATAAATGAGCAATGTGAAATATTATATGCATATTAAAAAGGAATATGTATATATTCTAGAACCAAGAGCAATACACCTCTGTTTACTTACTAACCATGAGCTTTGTTTATAACAGTTATTCAAATGTAATCCCTAAATCCTCTGTAATAGGCAATTACCATTCTTATTTTGTATTACTTATTCCCTTGAATTTCTTTATTTTTACCTTTGATGCATATATTCTAAAATAAATCATTACTTAGTTTCATCACTTTAAGAACACTGTATAAATGGAATCTTCTTTCTTATTTCATCCAACATTATGTTTTTACCATGCATATAAAAAAGGGCCTACCATATGTGTATATTCCAGAATCAAGAGCAAAACCACTCAGGAGCTAAAAGCGATGACTGCCAACAGCATTGAGTACCAAAGCACCCAGATTATGGTTTCCCACTGAACTGAATGAGCTCCTTTGAAAAATGGCTGATTCCAGATTTGCGGCAAGAAATGTACAAAAGATGAACTTTGCACATCTTATGCCAGAAATTAGAAATAGGCATTATAATAAATAGGGATCATGACACAGAAACACTGATAACACAACCACAATAATACATCATAAGAAAGAAAACTATAGACAAATACTCCTTAGGAATACAGAAGCAAGAAAATACTAGAAAACAAACCCCAGGAATTTATCGCAAGAATGCAAGGCTGTTTTAACATATAAAGTTCAATGTAATAAACTATATTAGAATACAGGACAACAATCACATGATCATCTCAAAAGAATGAAGAAAAGAATTTGACAATTTCTAACAACTTTTCATGATAAAAACATTCAACTAACTAGAGACAGAGAAGAACTTCCTCAACCTAATAGAGGGACTCTATGAAAAACCCACAGCTAACATCATCTTTAATTAATGCTTTCCCTCTCAGACCAGGACCAGGAATGAGATCAGAATGTCTGTTCGGGGGAGACCGGAGGGAGACCGCGTGGCGGACAGACGCGTCTCTTGGGACAGACACAGCCCCTGACTGGGGA
>NW_005337898.1:0-908 GCF_000412655.1 Myotis brandtii | reverse complement strand
GCTCTTGGTTTCATTGATTTTTTTGTATTGTTATATTTTAGCCTCTATGTCATTTCTTTCTGCACTAATCTTTATTGTTCCCTTCCTTCTACTTACTTTGCACTTTGCTTTTTATTTTCTTTCTAATTCTTTACGTTGTAGGGTTAAATAGTTTTTTATTAATTTTTCTTGTTTTTTTGAGGTAGACATGTAGTGCAATGAAATTCCCTCTTAGAACTGCTTTTGCTTTGTCCTATAGATTTTGAGTTGTTGTGTGTTCATTTTCATTTGTTTCCAGGATGTTTTTGACTTCTTTCTTGATCTCATTGGTAACCCATTTATAATTTAATAACATGCTATTTAGCCTCCATATGTTTGAATGCTTTTTAGTGTTTTTACTGTAGCTGATTTGTAATTTTATTGCATTGTGATCTGCAAATATGCTTGATATGATTTCAATCTTCTTGAACTTGTAGATACTTGTTTTGTGTCCTAACATTGGCCTATCTTTGAGAAGAATGTATATTGTGCAGCTTTGGGGTGAAATGTTCTATTAATGTCTATTAGGTCTATCTGATCCTGTGTATCATTTAGAGTCACTGTTTCTTTGTTAATTTTTTGTGTGGAAGATCTATCCAGTGAAGTCATTGGGTGTTAAAGTCTCCTACCATGACTGTGTTGCTATTGATCTTGCTCTTAAAGTACTCCTGAATAATATATACATATATATATTGCTGCTCCTATATTGGATGCATATATGTTTTCCAGGGTTATATCCTCTTGTTGGCTCAATACTTTTAGTATTATATAGTGACTTTTATTGTCTCTTGTGGTAGCCCTTATTTTAAATTATATTTGGTCAGATATGAGTATTGTCACCCCAGCTTTCTTTTTTTTTCATTTCCATTTGCATGGAAAATTCTTTTCAT
>NW_005337897.1:0-834 GCF_000412655.1 Myotis brandtii | reverse complement strand
TTAGAAGTGTACTTTTCTACAGGGCCTTGGTACAACCTGGAATATTCTTTCCTCTCACCTGCTATATTTATTTTGTACCACTTTTGAACACATTACTGAAATGTAAACACTGCATTAGTAGCCTATGACATCTACTGATTACTCTTCTGATCCGTTTATCACAGAGCAAGCAAACACATCATCGTAGCACTTAAGAAAATTAGAGTTCAGTAGCCTCTTATAGAGTTCTAGTTCACTGTCCTCACCTCAAATTTTGAAAAAACTGAGGTTCATACAGTTATATGACTCTCCATGGTCATTAATAATTACAGGAGGTCTGAGGATACACTTCATGTCTCCGTTGGTGTATCCCAGAGCTTATTCAACCATAATGCAGGGCATGTCTCTAAACCTTACCCAGTTCTTCACGTAGATTTCCACTGCATGTTCCAAGCTCGATGACTTTATCTGACAAACGAAAGGAAGTAATGCAAGGTATGGAATTGTCTTTCAAGAACAGAACACTAGAGTAACCAGAACTAGGACCAAGTTGAACACCAAAGGACTTTAGGCAAACAACATCTTTTGATTCTGGCCTTGATAAATTAATAAAGATAATTATAATTACAATGATAATAACACTTCACATTTATTCAGAAGACATTATATATCAAGCACAGTGTTAAGCTTGCTTTATGATCATTTAATCTTCAGGACAACCAAATGAGACAGGAATAGGAACCTGAGGATTAGAGAGGTCAGAAATTTGCCTGAATTCACCACACAGCTGTATATGATGTAGCTAGGATTCACAACCGCATCTTTGATCCCAAAGTCACATTGAATACTTCAATA
>NW_005337896.1:0-237 GCF_000412655.1 Myotis brandtii | reverse complement strand
CCAATGCTCTATCCACTGAGCCAAACAGGTTAGGGCGGCTCTCTAAATTTTAATCAGTTTGGAGTTCTGGTCATTCTGTCGCTCGCACTCCACAACAGTTGGAGGCCCCCAGTGAGATAACCGGCCATTGACCAGTCCCGTGACCAGAATCCAAGGGAGACATCCAAACTCCCGGACCTAGGGTGAGATCTCTGAGAGACGTTCCTCAGCCCCGGGACTGATAGAGTTTGGCAGGTC
>NW_005337895.1:0-327 GCF_000412655.1 Myotis brandtii | reverse complement strand
GGTTGAAGCTGAAATTCTGCATTTCTTTCAGCTGCCAAGGGATGCCAGTGCTGCTGCTTCACAGACCACACTGTGGGTAGCAAAGTTCTAACATCTCCAAAAACAGGTTCGGAATCCAGGGCCCATGTTCTGAAAATGCCTCCACTGCAATGGAGCCTAAAAATGGAGCACATGTTTTGTTTAACCACAAATTAAGCAAAAGGTCACTTAAGAGAGGCCAGAAGCACATCATTTTAAACATTTATTAATATTAATATATTGACATATTCTAGAAATGGTCATCTGCAGCCAATTCTTATGAACGATTTTGTCTTTGGGACAGCATAT
>NW_005337894.1:0-544 GCF_000412655.1 Myotis brandtii | reverse complement strand
AGTGGTAGAGCGCCTCACTTTGAATGAAGCACAATGTGTGACCCTAACAAGAAGGGGTTTACCAAACATGGTATTAATACTGATGCTCCAGTTCAGCTGCCTGTGCTAGAACGTAACAGCATTGTAAGTCAGCATAACTTGCCAGGGCAGAAATATAAATGTGAAATCACTGCCTTGACTATTATAGCCTGGCTGAAACAAGTAGAAAGGCTGCCCTGTGCCTCATATATTATATGAGCTAAACTTCTGAATAATGTAAAATCTTTAGTGAGCTGTTACATAAACATGTGCATTGTTTTCATCTATTCCAGAATTATTAAGCTAGGTTATGGTATTATAAAAAACAGCCATACAAAATATTTTATTTATAATACTGATATTTAAAAATGTCCTGGACTCAGAGGGATTTTCTTGAGATCTCAGTACCAGGAATAGATTTGTTTGCCCTAAAGCTTATTTTATGAACACTTCTACACATGGTTTCTTTCCTTGTGTGGCTTACAAAAGAATCTCTGACCTTTAAATCTTTCTATTCTGAAAATCT
>NW_005337893.1:0-474 GCF_000412655.1 Myotis brandtii | reverse complement strand
TTTCTCATTCCTCAGTGATAACCAGCACATAGAGGTGAAAACTGAGAGTCTGAAAAAAAAAAAGTTTCTTGGATCACTCTAACACTAAACTCAAGAATAAAGCAAAGAATTTGCCTCCCATTACTAGTTCAAGTTTCTAGTTTCACATTAGTCTGCCTTGAGCAAGGCTTCCCAAAACCTTCCCAGCTGTCGATAGAGTGAATACCGACTGCATGTCATGATTTCTCATGGTGGTGTGGACCTCTCTGCCCCTCAGTTTCTTCCACCACTTTCTCCACAGAGCAAAGCATCCTTCAATTAGTAGAATGAGGTTAATATCAGCACCCCCAAGTTCAACATCAAGTTCAACCCCAAGACTGACCTCAAACACCCATGCCAATGAGCCTATGATGATGCTGGAAGCTGTGGGGTCTGATGGTAAGGAAAGCTGTGCCACAGGGAAAGAGAAAGAGGGAGAAAAGGTTTGGAAATCAA
>NW_005337892.1:0-218 GCF_000412655.1 Myotis brandtii | reverse complement strand
TGACTTGAGTTTTCACAGGACCTTTGCCCTCACGGGGGCGAGTATCCAGCCATGGTTTGAAAACTGGGCGTGGCTGGGGGCCTTTGGGGTTGCTTGAGTTTCCCAGGGCCCGCGAGGAAGACGGGTCAGTTTTCTCATCACTCCTCTTGCCCAGTGCGTGGAAAACCTGCGTAGACTCCAGCAAGTGCATATGCAGGCCGCTGCGAGGCTTTTTGATG
>NW_005337891.1:0-1693 GCF_000412655.1 Myotis brandtii | reverse complement strand
CCAAAAATCAATTACCGATTGCCTACAAATCTTTCGATAACCATGAATCAACAATCGGCTCCAAGTATATTCCAAATTATAAACGATAACTACGGACCCCGTGTTCGGAAACTGGCAAGTGAACTGGTGAGATTGTCAAACCTCGAAGCAAACTGGATCAACCATCGAGTCTTCAACTTGCGATGCTTGAAAAACAATTTAATCCCAAAGTCGCTGAAAGTAACACCGCCGGACTCTACTGCTCAATCTCATAAAATAGCTCATACTGCGGGGAAAGCTTTTCTCAAGCAGCGGATATTTCTGACAAACAAGAAGTTGTGTGACATTCGCCATCACGCCGGTTGTTTGAATCGAGATCTACACGCTATCCTGCAACCTGAACATCACCGGTCGCTATTAGAGAAATCAAATCAAGTTCTGGAAACCCAAGGGCAAAAGGCCAAGGACAGACACTTACGTAAGTTCAACGCATTGCTTTCTTCTCATACGCGAAGTGATAACGTTAATCGAGTTAGCTTTAAAGCCAAGGATAATATTTTTGGCAACGTTATTAACCTTTCGGACAAACCTTTGACAGACGTAGAACAAAATCTTTTGGAAAGAGGCTTAAACTTTGCTATGAGTAAACCAACACTCAGAGCAGAAGAGATAATAGCTGGCGTGGAACCCGCGCTTAGCAAATTGACTTTAAACGAAGCAGAGATTGTTCGCATGCAACTAGCTGGGGTGATTAAGTGTCAACAGGTAGGGACTCCGAATATTGCACCAGAAGAGCGAGTGGCTTTGAAATCCCTGCGCAATAACGAGAGTATAATTATAACAAAAGCTGATAAGGGTAATGCAACTGTGATTCTAAATAGCCAGGATTACAAGGATAAAATGATCCAGCACCTCAACGAAGGTCCGTACACGTCGGTAAGAAATAAATCAATCACCACGATTATGAATAAGAACAAAACCGAAGTTGGCGACTATCTTAGAAAAGTTAAAGACAGCCTAGGGACCGGTAAATGGTACAGCTTGTATCCCAAAACACGAGTAGTACCAAGAATGTATGGACTGCCTAAAGTTCATAAACCGGAAACTCCCATTAGACCAATAGTTGATGGAATTGGCTGTCCATCCCACGAACTCGCCAGATACTTGGCGAAAGTGCTACAACCTTTGACATGCGGAACGGGATCATTTATAAAAAATTCCATTGATTTTGCTAGAAAGATTAAAGACACAGTTATAGATTCAGATGAGATTTTGGTCAGCTTTGACATTAAATCTCTGTTTACGAATGTACCGAAAGAAAGTGCATTAACAGCAACAAAAGAGTTGTTGTTGACAGACGTAACCCTTAATCAACGAACTAAATTATCTGTTGATCAGCTAATGGAGGGTATGTCTATATGTCTCGGTATGGGCTATTTCACTTACGACTCTCAACTGTATTTCCAGAACCAGGGATTAGCAATGGGATCTCCAATATCTCCCGTCTTGGCAAACATTTATATGGAAGACTTTGAGCGTAAAGCGCTGCAAAGCTTTGATACTTCTCCTAGAGTTTGGTGGCGATATGTGGATGACACATTCGTCATAATTAAAATTAACCAGGTACAAGCCTTCCTAACCCATCTGAATTTAGTCGATCCTATGATTAAATTCACAATGGAGACTGAATCCAGGGTTGGTGAGCTTCCATTTT
>NW_005337890.1:0-223 GCF_000412655.1 Myotis brandtii | reverse complement strand
GATACCAGCTGTCTCTCAGCCAATTTTTTGCATTGAGCTGATAGAGCAATTTGAGTTTACGAGCTCCTTAACAAGCTCGGTCTCGGAATGAATTAAACTCGTAAGTCAAGGCCCCACTGTATTCCGAGCCCTGCATCTCGTGTCCTGTCGGGTCTCCAAGCCTGCGCCTGGGCATGTGTGAGGGACGGGGCTTTGAGGTTTGTGCACAGCGTCTCTGAGCCGC
>NW_005337889.1:0-529 GCF_000412655.1 Myotis brandtii | reverse complement strand
ATAATTTCTATTTGTCAATTATACCCCAATAAAGCTGAAAAAAAAAAAACACGCACAACAACCTGAATTGGCCTATTGGGTAATTGGGCTCATTTGAAACTAAATTGCTCTAGCTGAATGTCCACACACATCCTTCTAATAAATTCTAAAGCAACTTTACTTTCTTCTGGTGTAGGCAAAGCTCTCTGTCGAAGAGGGCAGATTGCTTAATGGTTTGATGTGTCACCCACCCGGATTTCTGTCAACCTTTGACCTGTCAAAATTGTCCAGAGTTGAAACCTCAGAGACTAATAAAAAATAGACGTTGCCTGGAAAACCCAAGCAGAAGAGCTCTGTCTATGTAGAAAAGTGTCTTTGAGATCTGTTCTTTCTTCCCCGTTTTTCTTTCTTGTTTAGATTGCCAACTTCCCTGCCATTTCCTGATGCCAGTTTTTCCCCCTGGTACCTCGAGAAAGGATCTAAGTGTGCAAGCTTTTGCAGAATCTGCCGGTTATGGCTCCCATCTTGCCCCCTATCAGAGACACCTGGG
>NW_005337888.1:0-540 GCF_000412655.1 Myotis brandtii | reverse complement strand
TGGTCAGTGAAGATATAATTGTATTAACATAATATAAATATATTACCTAAATTATGTAAAATTATAAATAATACTATCTTACTAAAATGATGAAAAATCTATATGGGAGGGATTTGTCTTTTTTTGGAAGCAAAAGGGATTTGAAGAAAACAATGGATATACTGGTATCAAACACTACCATTTAGAAATTAATTTTTAGGAAAAGCAAAGTTTAATTGTCAGTTTTGCAGTTTAAATATTTTCACCCTTCTAATAGTTTCTAATCACAGTTGACTGAAAACTATAACTTTTCTCTTGTACACTTTGCTGATGATAAAATAAGATAAAAATAAAACAAGACTTAAAAAAACACTAGAGGTTTTAATTTACTATTTTAGTATTTTTGGTATGTACCTTTTTTCATCCTCTTCAGTTAACCTGTCTCTGACCATAAAATCCCAAATCACCTTCAAGGCTTATCCTAAATACCACTCCTCTAAGAAGTCTGTGGGGGTTTTTTTTGTTTTTGTTTTTTTAATATATATTTTTATTGATTTCAGA
>NW_005337887.1:0-832 GCF_000412655.1 Myotis brandtii | reverse complement strand
AAAGAGGCCTGAATAAGGGAAGTCTAGTAGTAAGATTCAAAGAGAGAGATGGATTTATGGGAAATTCAGTCAGGTAGCATTGTTAAACCAAACACAATTATGGAAATGGCTACGTATATTGACAAATAATAGAAATACAAAGAAAAGAACCAGACTTCAATTTGGGGGATGTTGAAATTGAGGTGTCTGCATGATACCTAGGCTCATAGAATGACTGGGTACTTTAATGTTTGAATGGATGTGCGTCAAAGTTAGAGTTACTATCTGAGTGGTCAGATGGACAAAATAAAGTAGTGAGTCTGCTATAAACTCTTGTGTGTACATATAAAGGAAGAAAGATGTAGAAAACATCAGCATGCCCCTGGACATTGGTGTTTCTATAACTTTATTTATCAAGAATTACACCCAGATAGCTAATTATAGGTTGTAACTTAAGAGGCTTATTTTTCTTACATGGATTTGGGAGTCTGATTCTTCCTTTACCTTGGGTACAGTGAAGACAACAATAATTTGACACTCAGATAATAATTATGTATTAATTGCTTACTATGACCAGGCATTGGAATGGGTCCTTTCCATGAATTAACTCATTTAACCCTCATTTTATGAGGTAGGTACTATTATTGTTCTCTCCCATTTTACAGAAGAGGAAACAGCCACAGAGAGCATAGGGAACCTGCCCAGGTCACCCAGCTAGCTAATCAGTGGTGGAAGTGGGATTTACACCCTGGCACCCAGGCTCCTGGACAAACTTTCGCCTCTCAGACACTTCTTATAGCCTATTTCTTTTATATGTTGATTTCAGAGGGGAAGGGAGAAGGAGAGAGAGATA
>NW_005337886.1:0-300 GCF_000412655.1 Myotis brandtii | reverse complement strand
AAATGTGACATTTTAGAGAGTTTAAGTATATTATGCTGTTATGTTGGTTATTGATAAAAACAAACCCTGGGTACATAACTTCCCTTCGTTTTTTCCATCTGTAAAATGGGTAGAGTAAGGCCTAATGTTACAGTCACAGCCATTCAAATAAACGCCTTTATAAGCCTCTCTCTCTCTCTCTCTCTCTCTCTCTCTCTAAAAGGTTAACAAACCATGTAAGCAACCTTCAATACAATAAAATTTCATCTGGTCAAAGGGATTGGGCAGTTTTCTGCCATTCATTGTAATGAGGCTTGATTT
>NW_005337885.1:0-658 GCF_000412655.1 Myotis brandtii | reverse complement strand
AAGTCTGTCTGATCAGACAGGTGTACATTTTTGCCAAAACTTATCGAATTGCACCTTTAAAATGGGGACACTACTCTCCAAGTAACTGAAAAGTTCAGGTAACTTGATGGTGCCTTGATGGCTCACGAATAAGCTTCAGGATGTTCCCAGGGAAATCCCCAGGGGGCTGAGGCTGCCAGGAAAAGTCAGGTATCTTGGTCGTCTCCTGTCTTCAGTGAAGCAGATTGCTCCTCTTTCGGTCCCAGGGGCCTTGCCAAGCAGAAATAAGGCTGGGCCATTGAGGGAGCCGGGGACAGACCCCATGACATCACCCCTCGGGCAAGTGCAAGAAGGGCTTTGAGCATGTTGACAGTCAGGACTCCGTGGGGCCAGGGTGTGTGAGTGTCTGTTGTGTTTTTCTGAGCAAGTTTCCCTTTGAATTGGAGGCAGTGTCTTCACAGACGGAGTGACAGCAGCTGCGTGAATGGCCCCTCCTCGCTGGTGTGCCTGGCTGTCACACCCAGTTCTGGAGGCCCCTTCATGCTGTGTGCCCTCTCTTCCCAGAGCCAGGGCTCCTCAGCACGCCCTGCAGCAGGCAGCACCCAGGGCATGCATGTGCGCGCGCACACACACACACACACCACACACCTCACACACCTCACACCCGACTCCCATCCCC
>NW_005337884.1:0-324 GCF_000412655.1 Myotis brandtii | reverse complement strand
AATTAGCATATTACCCTTTTATTAGTATAGATTAACTGGAGGCCCGGTGCACGAATTTGTGCACTGGGGTGGCGGGGAGGGACTGAGGGAGGTTGGCCAGCAGGCCCCAATCTGGCAATCTGTGCTGGCCAGCCAGGGAAGGTTGGCTGTGGGAGCACACTGACCACAAGGGGGCAGCTCCTGCATTGAGTGTCTGCTCCCTGGTGGTTAGTGTGTGTCATAGTGACCCGTCGTTCCGGTCGTTTTGTAGTAATGGTCTCTTAGGCTTTTATGTATATAGATTATTATTGTTTTGTTAATCTTCACCTGAGGATATTTTTCCAT
>NW_005337883.1:0-788 GCF_000412655.1 Myotis brandtii | reverse complement strand
ATTAGGAAGGTTGAGAACCACTGTCTTAGAGGAAGGGGAGGTGCCAGTATGGGGAATAACAGGAGACCTGAGGCAAAGCCAAGTCAACAAATCAAAGCCCCGCCCCCAGGCCCCCTAGGTCAGATTTGTTGCCATTCCTTTCCCCCAAGGGATTGACCCTACCTGCTGCCCAACCAGCCTACACAGCATCCCATAAACAAGCCATCCTTGCTGCGTGCATTCCTAGCTCTACTGCCTTTCCACTCTCTCGTACTTAATTTCCATTCATTCTTCGCCGTCCAGCTCAAGTGGGATGTCCTACCTGTCCACTCCCTGCCCGCCGAGGTCCTGGCTACAGGCCTCCCCACCCACCAGCAATACATCTTGCGTGCATTGTTGTGTCCCCACCACACCCCCCTTTGCCTTGAGTTGTGTGCTGTCTTCTCAGGTGCATTTGCCTCATGCTACCAACAAAGCAGTAAGGATGGCAATAAGTCACCAGGGACGGAGCACCCACTGTGTGCCAGGGTCTGTGTAAAACACCTGATCTACGTTGCCTTCTTTAATCCTTACAACTGCTCCAGTGGACAGGGATGACTTCCCCCCACCCACCATCCAGGAAACACAGTCAGAGGGAAATGACTTACCCAAGGTCACACAGCAGGTAATTGGTAGACTCAGGATTGGACTCACATCTGCCTCACTTGACAGCCTGTGCTCCCAGCCACCGTTTAACTTCCTCTGCTGTGGCCCCCTCCCTGCGTGGCTCTCCAGGTTCCATGGGATAAAATCCAAGTCCTTTGCCTGGC
>NW_005337882.1:0-815 GCF_000412655.1 Myotis brandtii | reverse complement strand
CCTTTCCCTCTTGCTATCACCACACTGTTGTCTGTGTTTATGTGTTATGTATATATCTTTTTTGGTGTTTTGCATTGTTGTACTAAGGCTTTTACATGATGTGGTTGGGACATCTGTGAGAAGCTGATTATCATTTGTGGATGCTCAAAACTTCAAATATGGGGGGATTAAGACCCATGGATAATCCTTGACTTTACGAGTGTGGATGATTGAACATTTTTGTGCATGTATTTTGATAACATAAGCATTCAATTCTCATAAGAATATATATAGAATTGCTGGATCACAGGAAGTACATTTTTTTTTGCATGTAATAGATACTAGAAAAGAGGTTTTCATAGGGGTCATAGTAATGTACGTTTTATCTTCTCCACAAACTCACTCATAGTTGATATTATTAACCCTTTTAGTATTCACCATTCTTATATGGGTGTAATTGTTGCTTTAGTTCGTATTTTCCTGTTGATTAATGGTACTTAACATATGCCTATTAAACATTTAGATACACTCTTTTGTGAAGTAGCAGTTTAAGTTTTTAGCTATTTGTGTGTGTGTGATGAGGCAAAGGTGTCAGTCTTTTTCTTATTAATTTGAAGTTCCTTATAATTTCTGTATCCTAGTCCTTTGCTGATTATATGCATTGTGAATATGTTCTACCAGTCTCTGGTTTACGTTTTATTCCCTTAAACTTGTGATGGAAAGAATTTTTAATGGGATACAGTTGATTAATATTTTTACGACTATTATTTATTTCTGCAAATTCTTTACTCCTTCTAAGATCATGAAATACTCTCTTTAATCTGTGGTGCTCAAAC
>NW_005337881.1:0-244 GCF_000412655.1 Myotis brandtii | reverse complement strand
AATGTTGAGAGAGAATCAATGATTGGCTGCCTCCTGCCCGGCCCCGGGATCGAGCCTGCAACCCTACATGTGCCCTTGACCAGAATCGAACCCTGGACCTTCTGGTCTGCAGGCCAACACTCTATCCACTTAGCCAAACCAGCTAGGGCTCCTCTCTTTCTTTAACAAGAGAATCCCTAGCTTTTAGTAAGGCACATGACTTCTCATAATAACAACTACATCTCCCTACCTCCCTTGTAGCTAG
>NW_005337880.1:0-298 GCF_000412655.1 Myotis brandtii | reverse complement strand
AAAACTTAAAGGAGAAGGTGACACTTTTATTGGCTCTTCAGTGTGCAGATGGAAAGGAGAGAGTTTTCCAAACAAAGCTAATGACATGAGCCAACAAAGAAAAATACCCACTACCCAGCCTGGCCAGTGCCGCTCAGTGGTTGAACGTTGACCCATGAACCAGGGGGTCACAGTTCAATTCCTGGTCAGGGCACATGTCCTGATTGAGGGTTCGATCCCCAGGAGGGAACATACAGGAGGCAGCCGATTCATGATTCTTTCACATCATTGATGTTTCTATCTTTCTCTTCCTCTCCCT
>NW_005337879.1:0-325 GCF_000412655.1 Myotis brandtii | reverse complement strand
CACCCAATCATTTGGGATATCATGTGAATGTGTGTTTTCTTTTTTATTGAACTTACTAGAGGCCCACGCATAAAATTCGTGCAAGGGGCTCAGCCCTCACAGCTCTGGCTGCCTCAGCCGGCCCTCGCAGCCCCGACTTTGTCCAGAAGGTCATCCAGAAAGTTGTCTGGACAGTTGTTCTGTGGTTTGGTCTAATTAGCATATTAGCTCTTTATTATATAGGATTCCCAAATCTTGGTTTTAACAGTACTTATCTACATGGAGCTCAATTGATCTAAAAGTAGTCACAGAGTGGTGAAGCACTAAAGTCTTTCTTTCTTTTTTT
>NW_005337878.1:0-318 GCF_000412655.1 Myotis brandtii | reverse complement strand
CCGCCGAGGTGGGGTCCCATGGGGTCGGAGGGATGGGAAAATCTCCTCTACCCAATCCCTATTCTCCTCTAGCAAACCTCCCCCTGGCCCGAGGGCTGCTTTCTTAGCCTCAAGCCAAATTCTGTCTCTCTCTTCCGAATTGAAGGGAGTGACTAAAAGTTGCTGGCAATCCCAGGTTGGTCGGTGGGTATGAAAGACAGATTCTAGGAGGCCAATTAGGGCCTGAGGCTTCTCAGGAAAAGGGGGGTTTGAGTCTTCCAATTATAGAGGTCGCTTGTAGGGAAGGGGACATAAACCAAAAAGGGTTGCTCTCCCAAA
>NW_005337877.1:0-1401 GCF_000412655.1 Myotis brandtii | reverse complement strand
TTGGTTGCCTCCTGCACACCCCGACCAGGGCCCAGGCCGGGGAGGAGTGCCCTTGATCAGAATGGAACCTGAGGACTCCATCCACTGAGCCAGACCGGCTGGGGCTGCTCTGTCACGTTGGCAGGGGTTTCTTCATCTCACAAGGCCACGCTGCTCCCTTCCCCCCTGGGGTGGGGTAGTTACCGAAGAGCAGGCAGGGCCACCCTCAGCCCGGGCACAGGGCAGACTCTCTGAGGCCTCTAGCAGTTCGGGTCCCTCCTGGGTACACAGGGAGCGGGCCCCCACCTGTGACTCCTGGGGAGGGGGTACTGGCAGAGCCACCATTCCCCTGCAAGCCTGCTGCTCCCCCTCCCCCACCCCCGAATCTCTGATCCCACAGCCTGGGAAGCCTGGGAAGCCTGGGAAGCCTCCGCAGCCCCGCCCCCCCGCCGGCTTGTGGGGCAGGCTGCGTGCTCTGAGCCCTGCCCACCCAAACCCTGTTTCTCTTGCAGCTCCCCCTACAAACTACGGACTGTATGAGCAGCTGAAGCAGAGATGGCTCACCCCCGAGGCTGGCCTGCCCAAGAGCACTTACACTTTGTCCTACCCAAGACCACAGCTGTACGCTCTGTCCCGGCGGGAGCACGCCATCCCTGTCCCTCCCCAGCGCCTGCAGCCTGTCCCACGCTTCTGAGAACTGTCACCCCACCCACAGCGCAGGCAGAACCAACTGGAGACCTACTGTGCGATTGGACCTGCCAGAGAGCAGGCAGCTGCAGATACACCCCAACTTTTAAATGCAGCCCATCGAGGGGCCCTCGGAGTCATGGTCTGTGGTGTGGGGTTCCCCATGTCCTCCACACCCACAGGTTCCTTTCTTGTCCAGCCCACAATTAAAGCTCTTTGACACGGTGGGGTGTCAGGTATGTGCAGAAGAGAGAACGTTAGGAGAAGGGCCCTAAAGTTCCGCTCCCTCAGTTCACGGGGGGTGGGGGACTGAGGCCCAGAGAGGTTATGTGGTTCCTCCAAGTTCCCACAGCTTGACACACACCTTCTGCGAGTCTGGTCCAATGGGAGGAGCGAATCTGACTATGGGCTGCATCTGGAAAAGCCCACAGAATAGTGAAACGTTGTTATGAGGTGGGCAGCAGGGAAGGGACCAGGGTGCCCGTAGCTGCCTGAGCAAAGGTGCACTGACCCCCCAGGGCTCAGGGGAAGGGAAGGTGCCCAGCATCCCCTCCACCTCCCAACTCGCAGTGACAAATTGTGAGAAATGCTCACCTGTCTGAATTCAAATAACGGACTCAGAGACAGAAGTATGATGAAGGCGAGATTTTTAATGTGTTCTCGAGAGTGGGTGTCTGTCCGGTTGTACACGCACACCTGGAGTAGCGATCGCAGCCTGTTTATCCCCCTAGGCTG
>NW_005337876.1:0-477 GCF_000412655.1 Myotis brandtii | reverse complement strand
CACTTTTGTCTGTGAGAGAGCTGTCCCCCAGCTATTGGCCGGAGGCCAGACAATTTAGTTCCTCCCCATATGTCCCAGGAGCCTTTCTAGCTGCTTTCTCAGTGCTGGAGCCCAGAGGGAGTGAGTCCCTATGTGGGCCCTTTAAGTGGAACTGCCTGGGACTCCAGCAGCCTCCATTTCACTCGGTTACATTTCCTGTTGTTGTTTTTTTTACCTTCACAGGAGGATATTTGGATATTTTTTCTATTGATTGATTGAGAGAGAGAGAGAGAGAGGGAGAGAGAGAGAGAAGAGAGGGAGTGATCAAGAGAGAAACATCAATGTGAGAAAGATACATTGCCAGGTTGCCTCCTACATGCACCCAGACCAGGGCTGGGGATTGAACCTGCAATTAAGTTACGTGCTCTTGACCAGAATCAAACCCAGGTCTGACCCTCCAGTATAGTGGTTCCCAAACTTATTTGGCCTACCGCCCCC